>NC_084573.2:39080000-39172500 GCF_033978685.3 Nerophis lumbriciformis
ATATTCACCGTACGTGCTCCCGTTGTATCCACAGTGCGGTTCACAGGAATATCAAAAGTCAGTGGAACCTCGTCCATGTTGATAATGTTCTCTGGCCGGATCTTTTTTTCAGCTATCTTGTTTTTACAATATGCACGGAAAGTAGCCAGCTTTTCTTGAAAGTCTTTAGGCAGTTGCTGTGAAATAGTAGTCCGTGTGCGGATGGAGAGATTGCGTCTTTTCATGAACCGGAAACCTGTCGTTTAGTAGGAGCCATTTTGTGGTCTTTACAGATGTAAACACACAAAGGAAATGAAACGTATGTAATATCCGTGCGCTTTTTCCTTCTTCTACGCGGGCGGGTGGTTGCTTACAGTAGAAGAAGAAGCGCTTCCTGTTCTATGGGGGCGGGTGCTTACCTTGGCGGTTGCTTGCGTAGAAGAAGAAGCGCTTCCTGTTCTACCGGGAAAAAAGATGGCGGCTGTTTACCGTAGTTACGAGACCGAAACTTTATGAAAATGAATCTTAATATTTATCCATATATAAAGCGCACCGGGTTATAAGGCGCACTGTCAGCTTTTGAGAAAATTTGTGGTTTTTAGGTGCGCCTTATAGTGCGGAAAATACGGTACTCAAAGCGCTTTGACACTATTTCCACACTCACCCATTCACACACACATTCACACACTGATGGCCATGCAAGGCCCTAACCACCACCCATCAGGAGCAAGGGTGAAGTGTCAAGGACACAACGGACGTGACAAGGTTGGTAGAAGGTGGGGATTGAACCAGGAACCCTCAAGTTGCTGGCACGGCCACTCTCCCAACAGCGCCACGCCGTCCCCATAATCTATTGCTGTTTTAGATATAGTAGGAAGGGGATTCGTACGGCCCCACCCGTCACCGTCTACATGAATTGGGGAGAGTGGCTTATCCACCAGATAACAGTAGAGTGTTGAATCCTCTAAAATGCGTTTTGTGGCAAGGCCACAGCGTCGGTCGAATGTAGAGTGGCGCTTTCCATCATTTCAGCAGACTGCATTGCCAAATGATTAACCGCCCGCCTCTTCCTCTCATGCAATATCCACCCAGGAACGAGCCATATGAATCCCTTACCTACTGTATACTTTTCTATGAATGAATGAAGTTTTGGATCAGATGTATCGATCCGTTGTGGTGAAGAAGGAGCTCAGCTTGAAGGCAAAGCTCTCAATTTGCCGGTCGATCTACGTTCCCATCCTCACCTATGGTCATGATCTTTGGGTTATAACTGAAAGGACAAGATCACGGGTACAAGCGGCCCAAATGAGTTTCCTCCGCCGGGTGGCGGGTCTCTCCCTTAGAGATAGGGTGAGAAGATCCGTCATCCGGGAGGAACTCAAAGTAAAGCTGCTGCTCCTCCATATGGAGAGGAGCCAGATGAGGTGGTTCAGGCATCTGGTCAGGATGCCACCCGAACGCCTCCCTAGGGAGGTGTTTAGGGCACGTCCGACCGGTAGGAGGCCACGGGGAAGACCCAGGACACGTTGGGAAGACTATGTCTCCCGGCTGGCCTGGGAACGCCTCGGGATCCCCCGGGAAGAGCTGGACCAAGTGGCTGGGGAAAGGAAAGTCTGGGCTTCTCTGCTTAGACTTCTGCCCCCGCGACCCGACCTCGGATAAGCGGAAGAAGATGGATGGATAGACGTCTTTCAGACAGACAAGTTGAGCAGCACCGGAACATCATTTAAAAAGAATAATGACGACTAGAGAGCCTAATGTAAACATATAAAGGTATCAATCAGTGGGACACATAAACTAAGTTCTATCCATCCCACAGTCCTAGTTCGGCTTGTCAGTTGAATGGTGGCTCCAGCCCTTGGACAGAAGCTGTTTTTTTAGTCCGTTTGTGTTGCTTTTCACGGCCAGTGTAGAAGTCAGTGAGAGCAGCATGTTCCTGTTCCTGTTCTTTTGAGGGCAGTTGGTAAACCACACATTGCAGCGGTACACCAGAGTTCTTTCTGTCACTGGCCTGTGGAAGTTAGTGAACACAGGCGGACCCTGCTCCTGCTAGGCCTTCCCTAGCCGATGTTTCAGGAAAGGTTTGCCCGGGAACCTGATTATTGTCCACTCTCTGTCAGACATCAGTCAGGTACCGGATCGCCTCTCTGTAGGTTGTCTCGTTGTTTTCTGGAATCAGTCCTACGACGGTGGTATCATCGGCAAACTTAACGGTGGTGTTAGTGGGATCTGAGGGGGAACAATCATGGGTGACAATGGAGAAGAGCGTGGGGCTCAGGACACATCCCTGTGGTGTGCCTGTGCTGAGATAGAGGGTTGAGGAGATGTATTTGTCGTGGTTTCCTGGTTTAATCCCAGCTGTTTGAGCTAATGTTGAGGTGTCCCTGGGCAAGACACTGAACCCCTAACTGCTCCTGATGGGTCGTGGTTAGCAGAAATGACAATAAAAGCCTACTGTATTCTATTTCCCCATGTGGACGGTTTTTGAGAAAGTCCATTGGATTGCCCAGACCGAGGTCATTTAATGTCTACACTAACTAATGTGGGATGGACTGTACTGAAGACTGAGCTGCAGTCTGCATGGAATTGGTGAGGGTCATTGGTCAGCAGACAGAACAGGTTCAATGTGGGTTTGACTCGTCTGATGTGGACCCTGCCTTCTGCCCCAGTGCAGCTGGGATAGGTTCCAGCCCCCTTGTGACCCCGAGAGGGACAAGCGGTAGAAAATGGATGGCTGGTTGGATAGCAACTTGTTTGTTTGCTATGACATTGAGGTATAGGGCACTTGAAGTGTGTTGTAAACTGGAATCAGCAAGAGAGCAAGCCCCGCAAGGGCCCTATTGAAATTGCTGTTTGGGTGCCTTTTTGAGGCCCTTCACACACTAAGTCCCCATATTTTGCAGGTGTGTCAGAAAATTTTGAAGGTCTGAAAACGACTTCACGACATCGCGTGGACATCGGGGGTGGTACCTCTGGATTGGCAGACCGGGGTGGTGGTTCCTCTCTTTAAGAAGGTGAACCGGAGGGTGTGTTCTAACTATCGTGGGATCACACTCCTCAGCCTTCCCGGTAAGGTCTATTCAGGTGTACTGGAGAGGAGGCTACGCCGGATAGTCGAACCTCGGATTCAGGAGGAACAGTGTGGTTTTCGTCCTGGTCGTGGAACTGTGGACCAGCTCTATACTCTCGGCAGGGTCCTTGAGGGTGCATGGGAGTTTGCCCAACCAGTCTACATGTGCTTTGTGGACTTGGAGAAGGCATTCGACCGTGTCCCTCGGGAAGTCCTGTGGGGAGTGCTCAGAGAGTATGGGGTATTGGACTGTCTGATTTTGGCGGTCCGCTCCCTGTATGATCAGTGTCAGAGCTTGGTCCGCATTGCCGGCAGTAAGTCGGATACATTTTCAGTGAGGGTTGGACTCCGCCAAGGCTGCTCTTTGTCACCGATTCTGTTCATAACTTTTATGGACAGAATTTCTAGGCGCAGTCAAGGCGTTGAGGGGATCTGGTTTGGTGGCTGCAGGATTAGGTCTCTGCTTTTTGCAGATGATGTGGTCCTGATGGCTTCATCTGGCCAGGATCTTCAGCTCTCGCTGGATCGGTTCGCAGCCGAGTGTGAAGCGACTGGGATGAGAATCAGCACCTCCAAGTCCGAGTCCATGGTTCTCGCCCGGAAAAGGGTGGAGTGCCATCTCCGGGTTGGGGAGGAGATCTTGCCCCAAGTGGAGGAGTTCAAGTACCTCGGAGTCTTGTTCACGAGTGAGGGAAGAGTGGATGGTGAGATCGACAGGCGGATCGGTGCGGCATCTTCAGTAATGCAGACGCTGTATCGATCCGTTGTGGTGAAGAAGGAGCTGAGCCGGAAGGCAAAGGTCGATCTACGTTCCCATCCTCACCTATGGTCATGAGCTTTGGGTTATGACCGAAAGGACAAGATCACGGGTACAAACGGCCGAAATGAGTTTCCTCCGCCGGGTGGCGGGGCTCTCCCTTAGAGATAGGGTGAGAAGCTCTGCCATCCGCGGGGAGCTCAAAGTAAAGCCGCTGCTCCTCCACATGGAGAGGAGCCAGATGAGGTGGTTCGGGCATCTGGTCAGGATGCCACCCGAACGCCTCCCTAGGGAGGTGTTTAGGGCACGTCCGACCGGTAGGAGGCCACGGGGAAGACCCAGGACACGTTGGGAAGACTATGTCTCCCGGCTGGCCTGGGAACGCCTCGGGATCCCCCGGGAGGAGCTGGACGAAGTGGCTGGGGAGAGTGAAGTCTGGGCTTCCCTACTTAGGCTGCTGCCCCCGCGACCCGACCTCGGATAAGCGGAAGAAGATGGATGGATGAAAACGACTTTTCTAAATTGTCTGCCTAGCACCACCTTTAAAATCAGAACACATTAGCCCCTCCTACCAGTATCACCTATGGACACAACAATGGCAGGAGATGTTTATCATGACGGGAACCACATAACGGTCTCAGGATCCCATACCTGAAAAGGAACAGGAAGTTGGCCATCTTGGTTTTTTGTCTTCCATTCTTCGGGTGGTACTTTAACAGACTTTAACCGAATCAGTAGCGCTTACAATGACAGATACTACACATATAGGCCATGATAAATAGCGGAATATATTTCTTACGCCATAAGATGTGGGCGTGGTATGGCGCCAAACTTTGCTCTGATATTTTTGGGCGAAAAAAAGGGGTGGGACTTTAACAAACTCCTCCTAGAGACTTTGACCAAGTGAGTCGTGGGTACAATTACAGATACTACACATGAGGCGATGATAAATTGGGAACACATGTTGCCTACATCATAAGATGTGGGCGGGGCTTGGCACCAAAAATCGGTCCGATACTTTGCCACAAAACACGAAACGTTGATAACTCGGCTCCACAAATTCAGATCTTGATCTTATTTGGTAGAGATGGCGACGATGACACCCTGAAGTGCCCGATGGGTCAGTACTAGAGATGCGCGGATAGGCAATTATTTCATCCGCAACCGCATCAGAAAGTCGTCAACCAACCGCCATCCACCCGCCCTAACATTTAATCAGAACCGCATCCGCCCGCACCCGCCCGTTGTTATATATCTAATATAGACGATGCAAGGCATTAGTGAGGTTATAAAGCTTTTGCCTGTTAAAGAAAGGATCCAGCACAGACATTCGCGTGCCACGCTGTCACGACCCAGACGCACACCAGTGCGCAATCATATGGGAGCCGCGCTGAGCGCACCTCCAAGCGCGTCTCGCTGCCGGCGACGGCCGGGTATGGTCCCGACGCTCCAGCGCCATCCATTTTCAGGGCTAGTTGATTCGGCAGGTGGGTTGTTACACACTCCTTAGCGGGTTCCGACTTCCATGGCCACCGTCCTAGCTGCTGTCTATATCAACCAGGGTGAGCCCCACCCCTTTCGTGAGCGCACTGCGCGCGGAGTGACCCCTGTTACGCGCCCCCGGCAACGGGGGTGGCGGGCAGGTAAGCTGCGCGGGCGGAGCGCGCGGAGTGACCCCTGTTACGAGCCCCCGGCCACGGGGGTGGCGGGCAGGTAAGCTGCTTACGGACGAGGCTGGGTGTCGGTGCGGTGGGCGCGGTGGTGACCCTGGACGTGCGTCGGGCCCTTCTCGCGGATCGCCTCAGCTACGGCTCCCGGTCGTTTTTCGTATGTGGGTAACAACATTTAACTATGTATATATATTTCCCAATTGGTTTAACTGCCACCCGCCTGAATCTATTTAAAATCTTTTTTTTTTTTTTTCAACCGCCCGACCCGACCCGCGGATAAAATCTATTTTTTTTTTATTTCATCCGCCCGATCCGCGGATAATCCGCGGACTCCGCGGTTGTGCCCGCAAACCGCGCATCTCTAGTCAGTACCTGTTCCTACCTATGCGTAGTGGGTGGAGCCTAACGGCGGAAACTATCCCACGCCATCACCAATCTGTCGTTTCCGCACTTTAGGTGATCAGAGAAATGACATGTTTTGCAAAATGACAGGATGTGGGCGTGGCATGGCGCCAAACTTTGATCTGACGGTTCGCCACAAAACACGTTAATAACTCGGTTTCACGAGTTCAAATCTTGCTGTATTTGTATCCTTTGTTTTGCCACTCAGATTTAAACCTTTGCCAAAAGTTGCACTCCATTTTCAATATTGGAAAGGTGCTGCTGTGTCTGGTGACCAAACAATAATAGGGTATTCATTTGGTATTGAAGATATAGTGTGTGGATATCTGACACATGAAAAAGTGGTATCGGGCCATGGTATCACCCACCATTAGAGTTGTCTGCTACATCAGCTGCAGATTGTCCTGTTTGGTTATTGGTTCAAACTATTTTAAGACTAATTTCTTTCATTCACTTTGCATTTAGTGTGTTTATAATAACACTAAACTTAGGAACAATAGTATCTCTTTCCTTAAACTTTTTCAGTCGGAGGCCTGCGAGGATGAACTTTTTCAGTTGCTTGAGCAACTCCACTCTTGTTGTTTTTCTCACATATTACAATGCATGCAACAACTGTAAATACTGTATGTCTGATGGGATACATTGTGGTCATCTACAGTACAACCGCATATTTATAGTTCCGTTAAGATTGTGCTTATTGCATGCGCAGGTTACTGCTTTTCAACTTGTCATTTTTGCTTGATTCCCTAAAATCATTACATACACAGAATAAAGGTTAAACTGGAACACTGATATTTTCGCAAAAAAAAAAAAATAAATAAATGAAAATGTCAATTAAATTTGCACCAAATGTATTCTGGTAGTGTCTTCAGTCTATAAGCGTCGGTTTCTTCACAAGAAATGCATTCCTGTGACACGAGTCCTCCACCCCACTCTCCACTTTGTGTAGACCCTCAGGATGCTGGACTTGGGGTGGAACCGTTCTGGTCTTATCTCCGGGTGTCAACCGCCCACACTTATCTAGTTCCAATGACATCCCCATGTCCTTGTTCCAAATACTCGTAAGGTGAATCAGGGAGTCGATGTCACACTCTTCTTGACATACCGCTTGATGGGTACCAATTAGAGATAAATTGTGATTATGAGTTGACTACCGACACAATTGGATTAATCGTAATTTATATGTGTACCTGGAAAGGTGCTCAGGACGTGCGCCCACCAGCTCGCTCCCCCCCTCACCAGGATCTTCAACCTCTCCCTGGCTCAGGCAGTCATCCCATCCTGCCTGAAGTCATCTACAATAATCCCGGTGCCGAAGAAGTCTCCCATCACCAGCCTGAATGATTACCGACCAGTGGCCCTCACTCCGGTAATCATGAAGTGCTTCGAGCGACTTGTTCTCCAGCACATCAAGGACCATATCCCTCCAGACTTCGACCCCCACCAGTTCGCATACCGAGCGAACAGGTCCACAGAGGACGCCATCGCTGTTGCTCTCCACTCTGCTCTGAACCACCTGGAGCAGCAGCAGAGCTACGTCCGGATGCTCTCTGTGGACTATAGCTCTGCCTTCAATACAATAATCCCGGACAGACTCTGCAATAAACTGGACACTCTTGGCCTCCCCTCTCTCACAAACGCCTGGATAAGGGACTTCCTAACGGACCGACCCAGAATGTGAGACTTGGCCCGCACCTCTCATCCTCCCGCACGCTGAGCATCGGCTCCCCACAGGGCTGTGTGCTGAGCCCCCTCCTCTACTGCCTTTACACCCATGACTGCAGTCCGGCCCACAGTGACAACCTTACCGTCAAGTTCGCCGACGATACCACAGTGGTCGGGCTCATCTCCAGGGGTGACGAGGCTGCCTACAGAGAGGAGGTCCTGAAGCTGACGGCCTGGTCTTCGGAGAACAACCTCGCTCTCAACACCAGCAAGACCAGAGAGATCATCGTCGACTTCAGGAGGAGCAGCACCGACCCTGCCCCCCTCTACATCAACGGCGAGCGTGTAGAGAGGGTCCACACCTTCAGGTACCTTGGAGTCCACATCTCTAATGACTTCTCCTGGACAGTCAACACCACATCAATCATCAAGAAGGCTCAGCAGCGGCTACACTTCCTTAGAGTCCTCGGGAAGTACAACCTGAAGCCTGACCTGCTGCTGACCTTCTACCGCTCGTCCATCGAGAGCCTGCTGACCTACTGTATTACGGTATGGTACGGCAGCTGCACTGCAGCAGACAGGGAGAGGCTGCAAAGAGTGGTCAAGATGGCTCAGAAGATCATCGGCCGCCCTCTCCCCTCTCTGACGGACATCTACACCTCCCGCTGCCTCAACAGAGCCAGTGCCATCATCAAGGACAGCACCCACCCTGGCTCTGACCTGTTCCACCTGCTGCCCTCTGGGAAGCGCTACAGGTGCATTAAAACCAAAACAAACAGGCTAAAGAACAGCTTCTTCCCCAGGGCCATAACCATCCTGAACGGACTGCCCCATTGTCCCTCATAACTGCCTTCTCTTCGGTGCAATAACCCATTCCACCAACCACCCTGTTTTTTTTGTTTTTTTTCTTTTTTCCCCCATGTATATATTCATTTCACACCATATTCATTGCACTTCTACATTTTTTATATATTTGCACATTGTTTTTCTAGCATGCACACATCGCACTGTATGGAATGGCCTCAATCTCGTTACCTTGCGTAATGACAATAAAGCTGATTCTGATTCTGATTCTGATGTATGTATACAAACAAACCCCAAAAGCAGTGAAGTTGTCACATTGTGTAAATGGTAAATAGAAACAGACTGAAACTGGCTGAACCTGTTATGAAAACCATTAAGAAGTACACCGCTGAGGCTGTGGGGGAGCTGTGCGCATGTTTGGAGACGACAGACTCTGAGGCAATTGGAGCGGCCACGGGCAATCTGGATGAGTATACGGACACTGTGACCTACATACATACAGTTCAATGAGGCGTGCATCATTCCAACGCGCACCGGGGCTTGTTATAACGACGACAAGCCCTGGTTCACACCCAAGCTCCGACAGCTGCGCAAGAAGAAGGAGGCTGCGTGGAGAAACGGGGACCGGAGTACCTGCGGGGAAGCGAAGTACCACTTCAGTAGTGAAGTGGAGAAAGCTAAATCTGTGTACTCTAACCATCTACAGGAACAGTTCAGCTCCAATGACTGCAGCAACTCCAGCACTTCATTAAAGGACTCCAAGAACATCAAAGGACTTCATCAAAGGCCCTCTCCATCTGAGAGGAGGATGTATGCCAGCAGTTCTTGAAGCTGAACACGTGGTAGGCCCCCGGGCCGGATGGTGTTTCCCTCTCCACCCTCAGACACTGCGCGGATCAGCTGGCTCCTGTCTTCACTGACATTTTTAATACCTCTCTGGAGCTATGCCGTGTGCCATCCTGCTTCAAGACCTCCACCATTGTCTCTGTCTCCAAGAAACCACGGATCACTGGACTAAATGACTAAAGGCTGGTGGCGTTGATGTCTGTGGTCATGAAGTCCTTTGAGCGCTTGGACCTGCCCCACCTCAAGGACATCACCGCCCCCCTCCTGGACCCACTGCAGTTCACCTACAGAGCCAACAGGTCTGAGGATGATGTAGTGAACCTGGCCCTCCACTTCATCCTGGAGCATCTGGACTCCCCAGGAACCTAGGCCAGGATCCTGTTTGTGGACTTCAGCTCTGCCTTGAACACCATCCTCCCTGGACTGCTACAAGACAAGCTCTACCAGCTCAGTGTGCCGGACTCCCTCTGCAGTTGGATCAATGACTTCCTGACGGACCGAAGACAGCACGTGCGGCTAGGGACGATTGTCTCGGACAGTCGAACCACGAACACTGTTACTCCTCAGGGCTGTGTACTCTCCCCCTGGCTCTTCTCCCTGTATACAAACTGCTGCACCTCCAGTCACCAGTCCGTAAAGCTGCTCAAGTTTGCAGACGACGCCACCCTCATCGGGCTCATCTCGGATGGCGACGAGTCCGCCTACAGGAGAGAGGTGGACCGGCTGGCGTCCCGGTGCAGCCTCAACAACCTGGAGCTGAACGCCCAGAAAACAGTGGAGATGATCTTTGACTTCAGGAAAGTCACAGCCCCACCTTCCCCCCCTCACCCTGATTGACTCTCCCACCCCCGTCTCCATTGTGGACTCCATCCGTTTCTTGGGCAAGCAGAGGATGTACTTCCTGCGGCAGCTGAAGTTACTGAAGGTTCCGACTGAGATGCTGGTGCAGTTCTACTCAGCCATCATCGAGTCCATCCTCACCTCCTCCATCACCGTGTGGTTCCCCGGCGCCACAGTCCAGGATAAGCATGGACTGCGGCGCATGGTACGTGCTGCTGAGAAGGTGATTGGCTGCAAGCTCCCATCCCTCCAGGACCTGTTCTCCTCCAGGACCAGGAGGCGTGTGGGTCGGAGGATAGCTGACTCTTCTCACCCTGGACACATTCTCCCCTCTCCCCTCAGGCAGGAGACTACAGTCCATCCAGACCCACACCTCCCGCCACCTGAACAGTTTTACCCCTCGGCCATTAGACACATGAACAATAACAAGATCTGATAGCTCAGTTACAGCTTGTGTTATTACCTATTCTGTTATATGTATTTCCTAGTTTGTGTTTCCGTTCTCAAACAATGGCTATAAAAACTATTCTGATTCTGATTCATCCACCACCTTCCTCAGCACCATCCTTCCCTCTCACGTTCTTCCTTCCTATGGGTGAAAACCAAAAGTTGTGTCAATCTCTCACTACAAGCTAATGCTTAATGGTCTGTATGTGCATGTAGTGCTGTACTATACCTACTATCACACACAACATCCACTCACCGTTGGCGGAAGCTTCCATGCAAGGCGATGACCACGATCCCTTAGAGGCAAGGTGGGTGAAGGGTCTTTCCCAAGGACGCCACGGCCAGGATGGCGGGAAAATGGATTCAAACTCTCAAGTTGCCGGCACTAACAGATGTGTGGGTGGATCTCACGGGTTGTGGTACCACTGTATGGATTTGTCATGTTTTGTTTTAAGTCATGTTTTGTTTAGTTATAGGAATCTTTAGTTTCTGTCTTTTCACTCCCTTGTCTTGTTTCCATGATTACCCCATTAGTTTCACCTGTTCCATGTTTGGACTCATTGTGCACTCTTGATTGTCACCATAGCAACCCATTAGTTTTCACCTGTCACGTCACGCACCTGTTTCACGTCTTGAGTCACGCACCTGCTTTCACTAATCATGTCCATGGTATTTAAGTTCATTCTTTTCAGTTTGTCTTTCTGACGACCTCACCACATTTATGCTCTGTCCATTCTTTCCATGTCCATTCCTCAAGCAACTATTTTTGTCCAAGCCAAGTAAGTTTTTGTTCCATGTTTATAGTCTTTTTGGTTTCATAGTTTGTTCTCCGCCACTGTGCTCGCTTTTCGTTTGTACTTTTTTTTAATATATTAATAAATCATGTACCTTCATTCCCGTCTCGCCCGAGCCAACTTTCCGTTGCATCCCGGAAAAGCAAACACCCAAGATCAAGTCATGACAGGATTTATCTAAGACCATTGGTCTAAGATCACTTTCTTGTCAAAGGTAAGCACTTTTGGTCTTGATTTCAAATGTAGATGTACACTTTTTGCAGTGTCTAAATAAATAAAACTGCGATGCCCAAATTTAATACGACACTTATACCTGTGACTATTGTTGTCCCAATACCAATATTTTGGTCCTGGTACTTTTTAGAGACGGTATAGTACCAAATATGATTCATTAGTATCACGGTACTATCCTAATACTGGTATACCCTACCTGTAATGAGTGTGAAATTAAGACAATACTGTATACCGAGCAGTGCTGTCCCGATACCAACATTTTTGTACTTTTCTAAATAAAGGGGACCACAAAAAAAGTCTTTATTGTAACAAAAAATGTTAGTGTACATGAAACATATGTTTATTATTGTCATTTAGTCCTTAAATAAAATAGACAACTTGTCTTTTAGTAGTAAGTAAACAAACAAAGACTCCTAATTAGTCTATGCAGTAACATATTGTGTCATTTATACATCTATTATTTTCTACACATTATGAGGGACAAACTATAAAAAATGATTATTAATCTACCTGTTCATTTACTGTTAATATCTGCTTATTTTCTGTTTTAACATGTTCTATCTACACTTCTGTTAAAATGTAATAATCACTTATTCTTCTCTTCTTTGATACTTGACATTAGTTTTGGATGATACCACACATTTAGGCATGGATGTGATACCAAGTAGTTACAGGATCATACATTGGTCATATTCAAAGTCCTCATGTGTCCAGGGACATATTTACTGACTTTATAAACATAAAACGAAAGATGTTGTGATGCCAGAAGATATCGATGTAATCATAGTAGTATCGACTAGATACGCTCCTGTACTTGGTATCATTACAGTGGATGTCAGGTGTAGATCCACCCATGGCATTTGTTTACATTGTGACGCTATTGTATCCTCCTACGGTGTGTAGTGAAGCATGTTTAGCTATTCCTCGTCCTCCAGTGATAATGGTACTTGTGGGAAACTTACTTTATTTGTCGCCATGGAGGCCAGGATTAGTGAAAACTGCAGACTGGGGCTCGACATAAGCCGCCACACCTCTTCCTGAGGGTGTTTCAGTGTTATAACTTCACCTTTATCTTGACTTTTTACACCAAAATGCGTCCATTCTCCCTTTTCTGTCTACACACTGTGTCTGCTTGTAAGTCATACTTGCCAACCTTGAGACCAACGATTTCGGGAGGTGGGGGGCGTGGTAGGGGGTGGGACGGGGGCGTGGTTAAGAGGGGAGGAGTATATTGACAGCTAGAATTCACCAAGTCAAGTATTTCATACATATATATATACATATACATATATATATATATATATATACGTATATATATATATATATATACATATTAGAGATGCGCGGATAGGCAATTTATTTCATCCGCAACCGCGTCAGAAAGTCGTCAACCATCCGCCATCCACCCGATGTAACGTTTGATCAGAACTGCACCCGCCCGCCATCCGCCCGATCTAATATAGATGATGCAAGGCATTAGTGAGTGTGCAAACTACTCCGGTTTTCCCGTAATTCGTACGGTTTTCATCAACCTATTCAGGGTTACGGTTGCAGTGATAAAAAATACGGTTTTTCATTAATTTAAAAAAAAAAAAGGGTGAAAACTACGCGAATTGCACCTTGTGCAGACAAGATTTTTCGATCGGACACGGAGGAATTAGCGATGTAAAAGACCACGTTGGGACAAAAAAACACAAGTCTAATGCCGTTGCTAGCGATACAAGTGGAAAACTTTCAACGTTTTTCGTCGCCCAAACAGATTCTTTGGATGTGATAAATGCCGAAGTTTTATTTACGGAGGCAATAATTGAGCATGGACTTCCAATCGCACTGGCTGATCACATGGGACAGTTAAATGTTTGTCATGCAACCTTTAAAAATCATTACGCGGTGATCGCGGTCCCAAAAATAAACTTTTCTTGCATGATAATGTCCAGAAAAATTCGCTTTATATTACTATAGAGTCCTTTTAACGAATGAGTTTGATGGTTTATCACAAACCTTAAATGAAAGAAGTCCTTTGTTCTCCTGCACCATGGCCTTGCTTCGTGTTTGGTGCGCAAGCTTTATAACCTCACTGAGCTTATAAAGCTTTTGCCTGTTAAAGAAAGGAGACTGATCCAATGCAGCACAGACTTTCGCGTGCCACGCTGTCACGACCCAGACGCACACCAGTGCGCAATCATATGGGAGCCGCGCTGAGCGCACCTCCAAGCGCATCTCGCTGCCGGCGACGGCCGGGTATGAGCCCGACGCTCCAGCGCCATCCATTTTCAGGGCTAGTTGATTCGGCAGGTGGGTTGTTACACACTCCTTAGCGGGTTCCGACTTCCATGGCCACCGTCCTGCTCTCTATATCAACCAGGGTGAGCCCCACCCCTTTCGTGAGCGCACTGCGCGCGGAGTGACCCCTGTTACGCGCCCCCGGCAACAGGGGTGGCGGGCAGGTAAGCTGCGCGGGCGGAGCGCGCGGAGTGACCCCTGTTACGAGCCCCCGGCCACGGGGGTGGCGGGCAGGTAAGCTGCTTACCTGCTGCGCGTGACGCCGGCCGCGGCGAAGGCGGACGAGGCGGGGTGTCGGTGAGGTGGGCGCGGTGGTGACCCTGGACGTGCGTCGGGCCCTTCTCGCGGATCGCCTCAGCTACGGCTCCCGGTGGGGCCCTCTCGGGGGAAGGGGCCTCGGTCCCGGACCCCGGCGAGGCGTCCCTTCTCCGCTCCGTAAAAGTGTCCATCTCTTTTCTTTTTTCTTCTTCTGTTGTGGCATATGCTGCAGGTGCCTGCTCGTTTTTCGTATGTGGGTAACAACATTTAACTATGTATATATATTTACCAATTGGTTTAACTGCCACCCGCAAAAAAAAAAAAAAAAAATCTAATTAATCCGCCCGACCCGACCCGCGCGCGGATAAAATCTTATTTTTTTTAATTTCATCCGCCCGATCCGCGGATAATCCGCGGACTCCGCGGTTGTGTCCGCAAACCGCGCATCTCTAATACATATATATATATATATATCCTGAAGATATGCAAACAAAACAGTGTTTAGATAATTGATACTTCAAACTTGCATAAATAAATATTAAGGAATATAACATAACTTGGCTTCTGAGAGCTTCAAAATGTAATGAATAAAATGCTAAAGTTGTTGATGAACAAGCAATTATTTTAATAATTAAATATGATCGTTTTAAATGAATTATTATGATCATTTAAAATTAATTTCCAATATGTTTATTTTAATGTATAATTCTAATGCCTGGATGTAATAAGGAGTCAGAAAAAATACAAATAAAAATACAATTAATTTTGATGTTTTTAGCAAAATATAGTAAAAATGTATTTAGTTTTTTTTTTTTTAATTAATAAATATATTTTTTTTTAGGTAAGATAAATATAATAATACAATTTATCTCTAGTCTGGATGATTTAGTTCTTGTCACCCTGTTGTCCTCACTCAGGTCCGCATGGAGCTGGAGGGGGCGTGGCCTCCGGCTCAAAATCGGGAGATTTTCGGGAGAATATTTGTCCCGGGAGGTTTTCGGGAGAGGCGCTGAATTTCGGGAGTCTCCCGGAAAATTCGGGAGGGTTGGCAAGTATGTTGTAAGTACTCTGTGTCATGACTTGGTCCTGGGTGTGTGCTTTTCCAGGATGCAACGGAAAGTTGGCTCGTGCGAGACGGGAATGAAGGTACATGATTTATTATTATCAAAAAAAGGAATAAATGAAAGCGCGCACAGTGGCGGAGAAGAAACTATAAAACCAAAAGACTATAGCAAAAAGTACAAACAAAAAACACGCACAATGGCGGAGAACAAACTATGAAACCAAAAAGACTATAAATATGGAACAAAAACTTACTTGGCTTGAGGAATTGACATGAAATGAAATATCAGGCATGAACAGAGCATAAATGTGTTGATGTCGTCAGGACGAACAACAGAAAATGAATGAACTTAAATACTATGGACATGATTAGTGAAAGCAGGTGCGTGACTCAAAACGTGAAACAGGTGCGTGACGTGACAGGTGAAAACTAATGGTTGCTATGGTGACCAGACAAGGGAGTGAAAAGACAGAAACTAAACAAAACATGACTTAAAACAAAACATGATAATACAGACATGACACTCTGTGTGTGTGCGCTGCCCAACATGCTCCTCCGCTCGTAAAACCAGCAATGTCACCACGTGATGACGACGGGGGAACAGGTGACTGGTGCTTTTTAAAGGCGGTATAGTACGGAATATGATTCATTAGTATCGCGGTACTATACTAGTACTGGTATACCGTACAACCCTAATACCGGGTCAAGTAGTGTGTGATAAAAAGATGAAACAGTGCCACGAAAACATTTTTTATTTCTTTTAAAACACAATTTTCCTCTACATGGTTTAAAAAAAAAAAAATGGTTATATTAAAAACAATTGTGAGAGAGACAGGAAGTGCACAGCAAACATTATTGTTTCATGGCATGTTGATGTTGTGAAGAGGATCAGTACTTGACAACGTTGTCATTGTGTGTCAGCTGTAGCACCACCTGTGAAGAACACACAGGTGCCAAGGACTTTAGTGTGTGGAAGAGTCTAGTCCCTAACTGAGCAACAATGGCTGGTCTACAAAGTATTCACTTCACTTTTGTTCCATTTGGTTATGTTACGGTCTTATTCCAAAATTAAATACATTCATTTTTGTCCTTCAAATTCTGCACACAACACCACATAATAACAAAGTGAAATTAAAGCTGCAAGCAGCATTGGTCGGGCCCGCGTATTTGGCAGGTGCTAGTCCTAAGTGTCCCAATACTTTTGTCCAGTAGTAGTCCTAAGTTTCCCAATACTGTTGTCTACTTTTAGTCGTAAGTGTCCCAATACTTTTGTCAAGTTGTAGTCCCAAGTGTCCCAATACTTTTGTCCAGTTTTCGGCTTAAGTGTCCCAAGACTTTTGTCTAGTGTACCTACCTTGTCTGCATTGTGTGGGCACGTTGGTGCTTCCTGCTTTTAAGCAGCCATCTTAAAAAAACAGCAGCGCGGCGGTTCTTTGAAGGGTCATAAAATCAAAACCGGAGCAGGTATCAAAACTTTTTCGCCAACTTTTAATCAGAAGGGTTCAATCTCTCTCCTGTGTTAGTTTGAAGCTGAAACAACAAACGCGCTCAGAGGAGATAATGTTTGAAGAAAGGTGACCGGTTTTTACAAAAATGTGGTTTTGAAGGGGGAATAGCAAACTTCCTGTTGATTTTTGCTGGGGGTTGTCAATTTATGAAATGCAGTTCTAAGTGAGACCTACATAGAGGTTTTTGTTTCATGTCTCTCCGACCTTCCCAGTGGGAGTTACAGGCAGTTTTGTCATTTTTTTCTTCCGACGGGCAGTTTTTTCTGCGTTTTATTCAAAAATTGCGGTAGAGCGCAATTTTGAGATTTGGGGTTAGGTTTTTTTTATTAGATCGCAATTTTTGCCAGTCCTGAAGTGTGCGTTCAGTTTGGTGAGTTTTGACGCATGTTAAGGGGGTCAAATTACAGCTCAAAGAAGCAAAAGTGACTGTTTTTAGTACTTTTTTTGTCTTGAAGGGGGAATTGCCAACTTCCTGTTGATTTTAGCCCGAGAATGTACTATTATAAAATCTAGGTCTGAGTCAGACCTACATAGAGGTTTTTGTTTCATGTCTGTCCGACCTTCCTAGTGGGAGTTACAGGCAGTCTAGTTTTTTTTTCTTCCTAGGGGGCGCTAGAGCGCAATTTTGAGTTTTGTGGTTCGTTTTTTTTTTTTTAAAAAGGCAATTTTCGCAGGTCCTGATGTGTGGGTCAAATATGGTGAGTTTTGAAGCATGTTAAGTGGGTCAAATTACAGTTTGTTGTGGCGGCGGAAGAATAAAGAATAATTAAAGCTGCAAGCAGCAATGGACGGGACCGACTTTGACGGCACATAAAATCCAAACCGGAGCAGTAATTAAAACTCTTTGGTCAACTTTTAATCAGAAGGGTTCAATCTCTCTCCTGTGCTAGTTTGAAGCCGACACGACAAACGCGCTCAGAGGAGATAATGTTTGAAAAAAGGTGACCGGTTTTTACAAAACTTTTGTTTTGAAGGGGGAATTGCAAACTTCCTGTTGATTTTTGCCGGGGGGGTTGTCAATCTATGAAATGTAGGTCTAAGTGAGACCTACATAGAGGTTTTTGTTTCATGTCTCTAAGACATTCCTACTGGAAATTACAGGCAGTTTTGTCTGAGTTTTCTTCCTCGGAGCAGTTGTGTCTGTGTTTTCTTCCTCGGGGGCGCTAGAGCGCGATTTTGAGTTTTGGGGTTTGGTTTTTTGATTAGATCGCAATTTTCGCCAGTCCTGATGTGTGTGTCCAGTTTGGTGAGTTTTGAAGCATGTTAAGGGGGTCAAATTACAGCTCAAAGAGGCAAAAGTGACTGTTTTTAGTAAACTTTTGTTCTGAAGGGGGAATTGCCAACTTCCTGTTGATTTTTGCTGAAGGATGTCAATGTATGAAATCTAGGTCTAAGTCAGACCTACATAGAGGTGTTTCATGTCTCTACGACATTCCTACTGGAAGTTACAAGCAGTTTTGTCTGTGTTTTTTCCTAGGGGGCGCAAGAGCGCAATTTTGAGTTTTGGGGTTGTTGTTTTTTTTATTAGATGGCAATTTTCGCCAGTCCTGATGTGTGTGTCAAATATGGTGAGTTTTGAAGCATGTTAAGGGGGTCAAATTACAGCTCAAAGAGGCGGTTGGTATAATAATAATAAAACCTTACAATTTCAATAGGGTCCTCTGTCCCAAAGGGACATTGCGGTCCCTAATAATAAAACCTTACAAATTCAATAGGTCCTTATGTCCCATTGCATAAGGCCTCCTTTTGGGAGTCCTTATACGATGGGCCATGCGGGCCCTAATTACATTTTTTTAAATTAAGCACATTTAAAAAAAATACAAAACAATCACAAGTAAATTGGTATTCACAGCATTTGCGTGACACTTTTGTCAAGTCTTTTTCAACACGCAAATAAAGAGGTAGTATTTACAACATTGTGGGAAAGGACCAGAGACACGTCACTTTGCAGAAGCGTTAATAAAAGCAGCTTTAGCTGACGGACTGAACAACTGACCACGACAATGTGAAGTAGAAACGACACAACATGGAATATTAAGAGTATTGTGAACCACTCTTACCTTCTTGACTTACCTGACTAGTTATATATATATATGTATATATATATTGTCGGAGGCAGATATTTACATATATCCGAATTTAAGTTGTACTTCTTCCATTTCTTTGTCATATTTGAAAACAGCTCGTGTTTTCCATTTCTTCTCTTGATGCTCTGTCAGCAAGTATACTGTGTGTGTTAACCTTGAGTTCTTTGGAATGTATTATGGCTAGGGAGACGTTGTGCTTGTATTATGGCTAGGGAGGGGGAAGGAAAGAGGGTTTTTTGGAGTTGGGAAGACAGACCATTTTGGGAGGCGCAATAGAATGTTCTAGGGTTAGACTGGTCTCAAAATGTATATTGGCAAAGCTTTGAAAATATACAACAAAATACCTACCGTATTTTCCGCACCATAAGGCGCCCTGGGTTATAAGCCGCGCCTTCAATGAACGGCATATTTCAAAACTTTGTCCACCTATAAGCCGCCCCGTGTTATAAGCCGCATCTAACTGCGCTAAAGGGAATGTCAAAAAAACAGTCAGATAGGTCAGTCAAACTTTAATAATATATTAAAAACCAGCGTGATGTGGGCGCGCATGGAGTCGTATATCAACATGGACGGAGCTGCGTGAAAAAAGCCACCCGGCCTCTTCGCGTAAACTTAAACTTACCTTAACCACTCGCTCATCTTTTCTTCATCCATCCCTTCGAGTTAGCTTTTATGATGACGCCGGCTGGAAAGGTCTCTTTTGGCAAGGTCTTCCTTTTGAATATCATCACCATGGGTGGAAGTTTCTGGCCATTAGCATGGCAAGCTAGAACCACAGTGAAGGATGACTTCTCATTCCCTGTGGTGCGAATATTCACCGTACGTGCTCCCGTTGTATCCACAGTGCGGTTCACAGGAATATCAAAAGTCAGTGGAACCTCGTCCATGTTGATAATGTTCTCTGGCCGGATCTTTTTTTCAGCTATCTTGTTTTTACAATATGCACGGAAAGTAGCCAGCTTTTCTTGAAAGTCTTTAGGCAGTTGCTGTGAAATAGTAGTCCGTGTGCGGATGGAGAGATTGCGTCTTTTCATGAACCGGATCCCTGTCGCTTAGTAGGAGCCATTTTGTGGTCTTTACAGATGTAAACACACAAAGGAAATGAAACGTAATATCCGCGCGCTTCTTCTTCTTCTTCTACGGGGGCGGGTGGTTGCTTACAGTAGAAGAAGAAGCGCTTCCTCTTCTATGGGGAAAAAAGATGGCGGCTGTTTACCGTAGTTGCGAGACCTAAACTTTATGAAAATGAATCTTAATATTAATCCATATATAAAGCGCACCGGGTTATAAGCCGCACTGTCAGCTTTTGAGTAAATTTGTGGTTTTTAGGTGCGGCTAACAGTGCGGAAAATACGGTATTCTGTCTCTGGTGGTTTTTCAACTCAGCTTTAAGTGTCGTAAAGAGCTTGGGAGCGAATTGTGACTTGAATTCCCTGGGAGGAACAACTGGTCCAAAACGCAACAATATATATATATTTATATATATATATATATATATATATATAAAATAAATACTTGAATTTCAGTGTTCATTTATTTACACATATACACACACATGACACTCATCTACTCATTGTTGAGTTAAGGGTTGAATTGTCCATCCTTGTTCTATTCTCTGTCACTATTTTTCGAACCATGCTGAACACCCTCTCTGATGATGCATTGATGTGTGGCACGCACAAAAGTGATTTCATCAAATGCACTAGATGGCAGTATTATCCTGTTTAAAGAGTGTCACAACATTGCTGTTTACGGCAGACGAACTGCTTTACGGTATACAAAAAAGTGACTGCTGTTGTTGTGTGTTGTTGCCGCGCTGGGAGGACGTTAATGAAACTGCCTAACAATAAACCCACATAAGGAACCAAGAACTCGCCCCTCCATCATTCTATAGTTATAACGTGATTGGGCAGGTACACTTTTTTATATTGTGGAGGACCTAAGTCCGCCTGAATTTCGGGAGATTTTCGGGAGAAAATTTGTCCCGGGAGGTTTTCGGGAGAGGCGCTGAATTTCGGGAGGGTTGGCAAGTATGTCTGACATAAATGCAGGGGTGCATTTATTTGTGGTCACGACTAATTCCGTTCATAAGACTTTCAAGGCGTAACCGTAAATGTCTGCAAAAGGGTACCTGAACAGGTACGTCCAGAGAGTTGACGTCTACCTTATTAGCAGCCTCTAATGCACTGATGAGTGTGTTCAGCTCCTCCTTGTTGGTCTCCACTGTGACCGGCTTGAAGGCTCCGTCCTCCCTTACGTCCAGACTGAGACTGAGCAGAGGAGTCTGGAGAGAGGAGATCTTGTCACTGGACAGCGCCATCTGGAGGCAGGGAGGAAGAATGCAAGCAGAGGTTTGACGGTGGGGCACATCACATGACATCAGGAAGGAAATATCAGTGTCAAATGTGTTCATGTTCACATCTTTACAGTAGAACTTCAGCACTATAGGAGCATTGTTTGTATACAAAAAAGGGCTACATTTATGTGCAGTATTTATTGTATGCTTGAAACAGGAGCTAACTCTCAAAACGCATTGTTTAATTGGTAGAAAAATGCAAAAAAAAAACTAAAATAGATATCTGAATTTCTATCGGCTAGATCAGGGGTGCTCACACTTTTTCTGCAGGCGAGCTACTTTTCAATTGATCAAGTCGTGGGGATCTACCTCATTCATATATATCATTTATATTTACTTATTTATGAAATATATGTTTTTGTTAAGTTAAAGATGTTTAATGATAATACAAGCATGTTTAACACATATACCGTATTTTCCGCACTATAAGGCGCACCTAAAAACCACAAATTTTCTCAAAAGCTGACAGTGCGCCTTATAACCCGGTGCGCTTTATATATGGATTAATATTAAGATTCATTTTCATAAAGTTTCGGTCTCGCAACTACGGTAAACAGCCGCCATCTTTTTTCCCCGTAGAAGAGGAAGTGCTTCTTCTTCTACGCAAGCAACCGCCAAGGTAAGCACCCGCCCCCATAGAACAGGAAGCGCTTCTTCTTCTACTGTAAGCAACCACCCGCCCGCGTAGAAGAAGAAGAAGCGCGCGGATATCACCGTACGTTTCATTTCCTTTGTGTGTTTACATCTGTAAAGACCACAAAATGGCTCCTACTAAGCGACGGGTTTCCGGTTCATGAAAAGTCGCAATCTCTCCATCCGCACACGGACTACTATTTCACAGCAACTGCCTAAAGACTTTCAAGAAAAGCTGGCTACTTTCCGTGCATATTGTAAAAACAAGATAGCTGAAAAAAAGATCCGGCCAGAGAACATTATCAACATGGACGAGGTTCCACTGACTTTTGATATTCCTGTGAACCGCACTGTGGATACAACGGGAGCACGTACGGTGAATATTCGCACCACAGGGAATGAGAAGTCATCCTTCACTGTGGTTCTAGCTTGCCATGCTAATGGCCAGAAACTTCCACCCATGGTGATATTCAAAAGGAAGACCTTGCCAAAAGAGACCTTTCCAGCCGGCGTCATCATAAAAGCTAACTCGAAGGGATGGATGGATGAAGAAAAGGTGAGCGAGTGGTTAAGGTAAGTTTACGCGAAGAGGCCGGGTGGCTTTTTTCACGCAGCTCCGTCCATGTTGATATACGACTCCATGCGCGCCCACATCACGCTGGTTTTTAATATATTATTAAAGTTTGACTGACCTATCTGACTGTTTTTTTGACATTCCTTTAGCGCAGTTAGATGCGGCTTATAACACGGGGCGGCTTATAGGTGGACAAAGTTTTGAAATATGCCGTTCATTGAAGGTGCGGCTTATAACCCAGGGCGCCTTATGGTGCGGAAAATACGGTAGTTAATATTGTTAATAAATTAAAGGTGTTTAATGATAATACAAGTATGTTTAATACATATAGTTAATATTGTTAACAAGTTAAAGGTGTTTAATGATAATACAAGCATGTTTAACACATATAGTTAATATTGTTAAAAAGTTAAAAGTGTTTAAAGATAATACAAGCATGTTTAACACATATAGATTCCTTTCTTTCATGAAGACAAGAATATAAGTTGGTGTATTACCTGATTCTGATGACTTGCATTGATAGGAATCAGACAGTGGTGATGATAACGTCCGCATTTTCGAATGGAGGAGAAAAAAAGTCCTCCTTTCTGTCCAATACCACATGAAAGTGGTTGGTTTTTGGCATCTTATTTGTCCGGCTTCCGTACTCCTTTGTATACACTTTACAAGAAATACATTGTCGGCAAACTCCGTACCTTGCTAGCTTGTGCACGCCAGCTTTCTGAGACTCTTATTTTGTTAGCGCAACTGTGCAACTGTGCAGTCGGTCTTTGGAGTTTTGACGACAGGTACGGCGCCAGAGTCTGTTGAAATAAAGTGTTTCTCGCCTTCCAGTCGGTCATTTTAATGAGCTGGCAGCAGCCAGCGTCATCTCAGAAGACCCTCGGGTGCCGTGAATGTCAATCAAGTGACGAAAGTGACGTCATAGTGAAGATTTATGATCGCTCATTTTTAGGACAATTTTTTTAATGCCTGGCTGGTGATCGACTGACACACCCTCCGAGATCGACCGGTAGCTCGCGATCGACGTAATGAGCACCCCTGGGCTAGATTTTGTGAGCCATGTTGTTGATGGAGACTTCTATGTTTGCGATAACGCTCGTTTCTTTGCCTGCATTTGTGGCGATTTTACGATTCCATTTTCAAATTTGTTTAACGATTTGGTTCTTTTATCTATTCTCACAATCGACAAAGAGGTCAATTAGCATGGACTTTGCTTAGTTGAGAAGCAACAGTGACCTACAAAGCCAACAGTGAGGTCTTAGGAGGACCACAGTAGAAGGGGGCGTAAAGTTCAAAGCCTTCTGGTCAAGAAATAACCAAAAATCACTTTCGTCATTATTAATGTATTGACTTTTCTCATTCTCCATATATTATATTATTTATTTCATTCACGTAAGAGACTAGACGTATAAGATTTCATGGGATTTAGCGATTAGGAGTGACAGATTGTATAGCATGTTCTATATGTTATAGTTATTTGAATGACTCTTACCATAATATGTTACGTTAACATACCAGTTGGTTATTTATGCCTCATATAACGTACACTTATTCAGCCTGTTGTTCACTATTCTTGATTTATTTTAAAAATTGCCTTTCAAATGTCTATTCTTGCTGTTGGCTTTTATCAAATACATTTCCCCAAAAAATGCGACTTATACTCCAGTGCGACTTATATATGTTATTTTCCTTCTTTATTATGCATTTTCGGCAGGTGCAACTTATACTCCGGAGCAACTTATACTCCGAAAAATACAGTACATCATTTTAACTGTTTGCAAATGCATCTGATTATTGAATTTCAATCATTTTGATTCAATAAAGGGTTGAAATGTTCTCGATGGTTAACATTATGTATTATTTTAACTCATACTTGCCAACCTTGAGACCTCTGATTTCGGGAGGTGGGGGGTGGGGGGCGGGGGGCGTGGTTAAGATATATATATATAAGAAATACTTGACTTTCAGTGAATTCTAGCTATAAATATATATTTTTTTTATTATATATATATATATATATATATATATATATATATATATATATATAAATAAAAAATACTTGAATTTCAGTGTTCATTTATTTACACATATACACACACATAACACTCATCTACTCATTGTTGAGTTAAGGGTTGAATTGTCCATCCTTGTTCTATTCTCTGTCACTATTTCAGAACACACACATTATACAAATATACATTATAAAATCAATAAGAAAACGGGAGCTCTAATTTGGGAGTCTGAATTAGGATCAGAAGTTCCTATATAAACATTGCGCACTCACGTCGCCATTTTGTATTGATAACTGCAGCTGTGCACTGGATTCATTCACAAATACAAACTACAACTCACAAACACTTTAGAGTTAGGCTCCACCATCAGAATGTGTACTTAAACTTATAAAGATCACATGGATATTATTCAGTGAGTTGATTCACCAAAACTAACCTGTTATACAGGAGGAAAAAGCACACAGGACGTTTCAATCGTTCACAGACTGGTCGCGCTCATCAGAATGACAAGACACTTCCGGTCTGCAGGTGATAGCATTCAATTGGGAAGAAACGCCCTACTGCCCCCTACTGACCAATGTGAATACTGATAAATGTGTAATGACAGCTCCAAAAACTAATTCAAACCACAAAATAAAATAAATAAATCAACACAAAAATGTGACACATTATGGGTGGGTCACATATGCATGTACAGTAGATGGCAGTATTGTCCTGTTTAAAAGTGTCACAACATTGCTGTTTACGGCAGACCAACTGCTTTACGGTAGACGGAAACGTGACTGCTGTTGTTGTGTGTTGTTACCGCGCTGGGAGGACGTTAATGAAACTGCCTAACAATAAACCCACATAAGAAACCAAGAACTCGCCCTCCATCATTCTACAGTTATAACGTGATTGGGCGGGCAGGCTGTTTACATTGTGGGAAAGCGGACGTGAGAACAGGCTGTCAACACGTCACTCAGGTCCGCCTGAATTTCGGGAGATTTTCGGGAGAAAATTTGTCCCGGGAGGTTTTCGGGAGAGGCGCTGAATTTCGGGAGTCTCCCGGAAAATCCGGGAGGGTTGGCAAGTATGTTTTAACTGATCTTTAATTTTAGTAACGTGCTAACTGAATAAGTGTACATTTATAGTTATTTCTACACAATAACTCAGATATGTAACACTAGTGAGCAGTAGAGAATATGAAGTGATTATTGTCAGTCACATGTTCACATACTTTTGCTCTCGTGAAAAATGTGTCGGTTCAAACAAAAAGGTGCAATCTTCTAAGTTGTGTATCAGATCCAGAAATAAAAACTGAACTGTTGGATCTCTTGTCCCATATTCATCTTTTGATGTCAAACCCAAATGTTTTCAGTCTACAACAAAAATAAAGGAATTGGACTGACTGTTCCAATACTTTCGGAGGGCACTGGTCAAACAATCTAGGTCAAATAAAAGGATGAAACTATACAAAGTACTCATGTACCTTAAGCTGCCAGTCAAAGTCTTGTAGCGTAGCAGAAGCTACTGAGTTGGTCCTGGCAAGCAGAGCATGGAGAATGTCTTCTTTTCTGGCTTTGAGAACATTGAGAACAGCCTCCGAATGACTGCTGCTCACCTCCGACAGACCGGCGAGTACCTGGACACGAGCAGCGGGACAATCTGATTGGCAACCTCACCCGCTAACAGCCGCTCACAGTCATGGTTGCTGATTAAATGGTCACCTCACCTCCTCATCGGAGCTGTTGTTGCCGACTGCGCGTCGGAAGACCGCTGACAAGGCGTTGAGGAGCTCCAGCCATTCACCCGGGCTCCACGTGGCCTCGTAGTCCGCCCTGCGAGGGGGCTCCTGCCCGCAGAGTCCATCCACCACCTTATGACAGAGCTGCACGAAGACAAAACCATTTTGAGAGATAACGAGGAAGCCGATCACGTGATCCGTGACGTAGGGTTAGGAACCATCAACAACAATGCTCATCAAGCAGACTTTGTGAGAGCCAACGATTACTTTGGGAATTTTTGAGCCCGAACCCAAAGAGGATGCGCAATCAGTTTTAGAAGCCGAGGGCTAAACGGATGCAGCTTTATTGATACACTAGAACAGGGGTGCTCACACTTTTTCTGCAGGCGAGCTACTTTTCAATTGATCAACTCGTGGGGATCTACCTCATTCATATATATAATTTACATTTACTTATTTATGAAATATATGTTTTTGTTAACAAGTTAAAGGTGTTTAATGATAATGCAAGCATGTTTAACACATATAGTTAATATTGTTAACAAATTAAAGGTGTTTAATGATAATACAAGCATGTTTAACACATAGTTAATATTGTTAAAAAATTAAAGGTGTTTAATGATAATACAAGAATGTTTAATACATATAGTTAATATTGTTACCAAGTTAAAGGTGTTTAATGATAATGCAAGCATGTGCAACACATATAGTTAATATTTAAAAAAAATTAAAGGTGTTTAATGATAATACAAGTATGTTTAATACATATAGTTAATATTGTTAACAAGTAAAATATGTTTAAAGATAATGCAAGCATGTTTAACACATATAGTTAATATTGTTAATAAATTAAAGGTGTTTAATGATAATACAAGCATGTTTAATACATATAGTTAATATTGTTAACAAGTTAAAGGTGTTTAATGATTATACAAGCATGTTTAACACATAGTTAATATTGTTAAAAAATTAAAGGTGTTTAATGATAATACAAGAATGTTTAATACATATAGTTAATATTGTTAAAAAATTAAAGGTGTTTAATGATAATACAAGAATGTTTAATACATATAGTTAATATTGTTAACAAGTTAAAGGTGTTTAATGATAATGCAAGCATGTGCAACACATATAGTTAATATTGTTAAAAAATTAAAGGTGTTTAATGATAATACAAGTATGTTTAATACATATAGTTAATATTGTTAACAAGTAAAATATGTTTAAAGATAATGCAAGCATGTTTAATACATATAGTTAATATTGTTAACAAGTTAAAGGTGTTTAATGATAATACAAGCATGTTTAATACATATAGTTAATATTGTTAATAAGTTAAAGGTGTTTAATGATAATACAAGCATGTTTAACACATAGTTAATATTGTTAAAAAATTAAAGGTGTTTAATGATAATACAAGAATGTTTAATACATATAGTTAATATTGTTAACAACTTAAAGGTGTTTAAAGATAATACAAGCATGTTTAATACATATAGTTAATAATGTTAACAAGTTAAAGGTGTTTAATGATAATACAAGCATGTTTAATACATATAGTTAATATTGTTACCAAGTTAAAGGTGTTTAAAGATAATGCAAGCATGTGCAACACATATAGTTAATATTTAAAAAAAATTAAAGGTGTTTAATGATAATACAAGTATGTTTAATACACATAGTTAATATTGTTAACAAGTAAAATATGTTTAAAGATAATGCAAGCATGTTTAACACATATAGTTAATATTGTTAATAAATTAAAGGTGTTTAATGATAATACAAGCATGTTTAATACATATAGTTAATATTGTTAACAAGTTAAAGGTGTTTAATGATTATACAAGCATGTTTAACACATAGTTAATATTGTTAAAAAATTAAAGGTGTTTAATGATAATACAAGAATGTTTAATACATATAGTTAATATTGTTAACAAGTTAAAGGTGTTTAATGATAATGCAAGCATGTGCAACACATATAGTTAATATTGTTAAAAAATTAAAGATGTTTAATGATAATACAAGTATGTTTAATACATATAGTTAATATTGTTAACAAGTAAAATATGTTTAAAGATAATGCAAGCATGTTTAATACATATAGTTAATATTGTTAACAAGTTAAAGGTGTTTAATGATAATACAAGCATGTTTAACACATAGTTAATATTGTTAAAAAATTAAAGGTGTTTAATGATAATACAAGAATGTTTAATACATATAGTTAATATTGTTAACAACTTAAAGGTGTTTAAAGATAATACAAGCATGTTTAATACATATAGTTAATAATGTTAACAAGTTAAAGGTGTTTAATGATAATACAAGCATGTTTAATACATATAGTTAATATTGTTAATAAGTTAAAGGTGTTTAATGATAATGCAAGCATGTTTAACACACATAGTTAATATTGTTAATAAATTAAAGGTGTTTAATGATAATACAAGCATGTTTAATACATATAGTTAATATTGTTAACAAGTTAAAGGTGTTTAATGATAATACAAGCATGTTTAACACATAGTTAATATTGTTAAAAAATTAAAGGTGTTTAATGATAATACAAGAATGTTAAACACATATAGTTAATATTGTTAATAAGTTAAAGGTGTTTAAAGATAATACAAGCATGTTTAATACATATAGTTAATATTGTTAACAACTTAAAGGTGTTTAAAGATAATACAAGCATGTTTAACACATATAGTTAATATTGTTAATAAGTTAAAGGTGTTTAAAGATAATACAAGCATGTTTAACACATATAGATTCCTTTCTTTCATGAAGACAAGAATATAAGTTGGTGTATTACCTGATTGTGATGACTTGCATTGATAGGAATCAGACAGTGGTGCTGATAATGTCCGCATTTTCGAATGGAGGAGAAAAAAAGTCCTCCTTTCTGTCCAATACCACATGAAAGTGGTTGGTTTTTGGCATCTTATTTGTCCAGCTTCCGTACTCCTTTGTATGCACTTTACAAGAAATACATTGTCGGCAAACTCCGTAGCTTGCTAGCTTGTGCACGCCAGCTTTCTGAGACTCTTATTTTGGTAGCGCAACTGTGCAGTCGGTCTTTGGAGTTTTGACGACAGGTACGGCGCCAGAGTCTGTTGAAATAAAGTGTTTCTCGCCTTCCAGTCGGTCATTTTAATGAGCTGGCAGCAGCCAGCGTCATCTCAGAAGACCCTCGGGTGCCGTGAATGTCAATCAAGTGACGAAAGTGACGTCATAGTGAAGATTTATGATCGCTCATTTTTAGGACTATTTTTTTAATGGCTGGCTGGTGATCGACTGACACACCCTCCGAGATCGACGTAATGAGCACCCCTGTACTAGGACATAAAATCAGTGTCAGTTGAGTCGGTCCATAGGTTGCCTGTAGGGATTTTTAATGTCCAGCAGATGTCAGTATTTAGTGACACAGTATCGACACAGTATCAATACAGTTTTGCAATGTGTCGAAACGCTTCATGACGCCTCATCAACCCATCACTAGTATTTATTTTGTATCATCCCGTGAGGTGTATATTACTTCTTTTGTTCGGTTTGTACTTCATGAAGTTTTGCACTTGTTGTGTTTTTTGTTTGTTTTCATTATATTTGTATGTAATTGTTGGTTTATATGATATCCAGAGGTGGGTAGTAACGCGCTACATTTACTCCGTTACATCTACTTGAGTAACCTTTGGGATAAATTGTACTTCTAAGAGTAGTTTTAATGCAACATACTTTTACTTTTACTTAAGTATATTTATAGAGAAGGAACGCTACTTTTACTCCGCTACTTTTATCTACATTCAGCTCGCTACTTGCTACTAATTTTTATCGATCTGTTAATGCACGCTTTGTTTGTTTTGGTCTGTCAGACAGACCTTCAAAGTGCCTGCCTTACTGGTGACGTTTCACTCCGTTCCACCAATCAGATGCAGTCACTGGTGACGTTGGACCAATCAAACAGAGTCAGGTGGTCACATGACCTGACTTAAACAAGTTGAAAAACTTATTGGGGTGTTACCATTTAATGGTCAATTGTACGGAATATGTACTGTACTGTGCAATCTACTAATAAAAGTTCCAATCAATCAATCAAAAGTGTGAAGGAAAAAATATACTTTTTTTATTTCAACCGTACATCCCGTCAAAAGCCTCAAGACTGACCGCACATGAGGACGTTCCTGTCTTCACAATAAAAGTGCCGCTCCATCGCGCCTGCGCTTTCAAAACAAGAGTCTCCGAAAGCCAGCGCAAACAAGCTAGCAAGCTACGGAGTTTGACGCCAATATATTTCTTGTAAAGTGTATAAAAACGAATATGGAAGCTGGACAAATAAGATGCCAAAAACCAACCACTTTCATGTGGTATTAGACAGAAAGGAGGAACTTTTCTTCTCCTCCATTTGAAAACGTGGACGTTATCATCACGACTGTCTGATTACAATCAACGCAAGTCATCAGAATCAGGTAATACACCAACTTATATTCTTGTCTTCATGAAAGAAAGGAATCTATATGTTAAACATGCATGTATATTCATTAAAACACCTTTAACATGTAAACAAAAACGGCAAAATAAATAAATATAAATTATATACTGTATATATATATATATGTGTGTGTGTATATATATATATATATATATATATATATATATATATATATGTGTGTGTGTATATATATACAGTGGGGCAAAAAAGTATTTAGTCAGCCACCGATTATGCAAGTTCTCTCACTTAAAATGATGACAGAGGTCTGTAATTTTCATCATAGGTACACTTCAACTGTGAGAGACAGAATGTGAAAAAAAATCCAGGAATTCACATTGTAGGATTTTTAAAGAATTTATTTGTAAATTATGGTGGAAAATAAGTATTTGGTCAATAACAAAAATTCCACTCAATACTTTGTAATATAACCTTTGTTGGCAATAACAGAGGTCAAACGATTACTATAGGTCTTTACCAGGTTTGCACATGCAGTAGCTGGTATTTTGGCCCATTCCTCCATGCAGATCTTCTCGAGAGCAGTGATGTTTTGGGGCTGTCGCCGAGCAACACAGACTTCCAACTCCCTCCACAGATTTTCTATGGGGTTGAGGTCTGGAGACTGGCTAGGCCACTCCAAGACTTTCAAATGCTTCTTACGGAGCCACTCCTTCGTTGCCCGGGCGGTGTGTTTGGGATCATTGTCATGCTGGAAGACCCAGCCACGTTTCATCTTCAAAGCTCTCACTGATGGAAGGAGGTTTTGGCTCAAAATCTCACGATACATGGCTCCATTCATTCTTTCCTTAACACGGATTAGTCGGCCTGTGCCCTTAGCAGAAAAACAGCCCCAAAGCATGATGTTTCCACCCCCATGCTTCACAGTAGGTATGGTGTTCTTGGGATGCAACTCAGTATTCTTCTTCCTCCAAACACAACGAGTTGAGTTTATACCAAAAAGTTCTATTTTGGTTTCATCTGACCACATGACATTCTCCCAATCATCCATGTGCTCTCTGGCAAACTTCAGACGGGCCTGGACATGCACTGGCTTAAGCATGGGGACACGTCTGGCACTGCAGGATTTGATTCCCTGTCGGCGTAGTGTGTTACTGATGGTAACCTTTGTTACTTTGGTCCCAGCTCTCTGCAGGTCATTGACCAGGTCCCCCCGTGTGGTTCTGGGATTTTTGCTCACCGTTCTCATGATCATTTTGACCCCACGGGATGAGATCTTGCGTGGAGCCCCAGATCGAGGGAGATTATCAGTGGTCTTGTATGTCTTCCATTTTCTGATAATTGCTCCCACAGTTGATTTTTTCACACCAAGCTGCTTGCCTATTGTAGATTCACTCTTCACAGTCTGGTGCAGGTCTACAATTCTTTTCCTGGTGTCCTTCGACAGCTCTTTGGTCTTGGCCATAGTGGAGTTTGGAGTCTGACTGTTTGAAGCTGTGGACAGGTGTCTTTTATACAGATAACAAGTTCAAACAGGTGCCATTAATACAGGTAACGAGTGGAGGACAGAAGAGTTTCTTAAAGAAGAAGTTACAGGTCTGTGAGAGCCAGAGATCTTCCTTGTTTGAAGTGACCAAATACTTATTTTCCACCATAATTTACAAATAAATTATTTAAAATTCCTACAATGTGAATTCCTGGATTTTTTTTTCACATTCTGTCTCTCACAGTTGAAGTGTACCTATGATGAAAATTACAGACCTCTGTCATCATTTTAAGTGGGAGAACTTGTACAATCGGTGGCTGACTAAATACTAGTGATGGGTCCGGCAAGACCGATGCATCGGCGCATGCGTCGAGCTCATAGAGCGAAACCCTGTGTCGGTGCGCGTACCGCTTTTAGAAAGTCACGTGACCGATCATGAGCTGTTTTGGTCACGTGACCGATACGCCAACTGTGTCGCACTGACGCCTCCTCTGTGCCCTGTGAGCGGCTCTTTTCTACAGCCGGAGAAATAATAACTAAGAAGAGAAATCGTCTAAAATGTAATACGTCGGAAAAACTTTTTTTTTTTTTTTTTTTTTAAATGTGTAAAAAATAAAATAAAATAAAATTCCCAGTCCACAATCATCCACAACACGTTCTCTTAGATTTCCATGTTATGATACATGTTCACATTATTTATTGACTGTATCTAAAAATGATAAAAATATATTTTTATTTAAATGAAAATATGAAATAATCCTAAATGAAATACAATGACTTGGTTTATATTATTGTATATACTAGGGCAGGGGTCACCAACGCGGTGCCCGCGGGCACCAGGTAGCCCGTAAGGACCAGATCAGTCGCCCGCTGGCCTGTTCTAAAAATAGCTCAAAGAGCAGCACTTACCAGTGAGCTGCCTCTATTTTTTAAATTTGATTTATTTACTAGCAAGCTGGTCTCGCTTTGCTCGACATTTTTAATTCTAAAAGAGACAAATAGAATTTGAAAATCCAAGAAAATATTTTAAAGACTTGGTCTTCACTTGGAATAAGCGGTAGAAAATGAATGGATGGATGGGTCTTCACTTGTTTAAATAAATTCATTTATTTTTTACTTTGCTTCTTATTACTTTTATAAATACAATTTTAGAGAAAAAATACAACCTTAAAAATGATTTTAGGATTTTTAAACAAATATACCTTTTTACCTTTTACATTTCTTCCTCTTCTTTCCTGACAATTTAAATCAATGTTCAAGTATTTTTTTTTATTGTAAAGAATAAATATTTTAGCTTCTGTTTTTTCGACGAAGAATATTTGTGAAATATTTCTTCAAACTTACTATGATTAAAATTTAAAAAAAATATTCTGCCAAATCTAGAAAATCTGTAGAATCAAATTTAAATCTTATTTCAAAGTATTTTGAATTTCTTTTGAAATTTTTGTTCTGGAAAATCTAGAAGAAATACTGATTTGTCTTTGTTAGAAATATAGCTTGGTCCAATTTGTTATATATTCTAACAAAGTGCAGATTGGATTTTAACCAATTTAAAACATGTCATCAAAATTCTAAAATGTATCTTAATCAGGAAAAATGACTAATGATGTTCCATAAATTCTTTTTTTAATTTTTTCAAAAAGATTCAAATTAGCTAGTTTTTCTCTTCTTTTTGTCGGTTGAATTTTGAATTTTAAAAAGTCGAAATTGAAGATAAACTATGTTTCAAAATGTTATTTTAATTTTTTTTCGTGTTTTCTCCTCTTTTAAACCGTTCAATTAAGTGTTTTTTTTCATCATTTATTCTCTACAAAAAACCTTCCGTAAAAGGAAAAAAAAATGTACGACGGAATGACAGACAAATACCCATTTTTTTATATATATATATACATTTATTTATTTAGCTATTCTTGTTTAAATCACACTTACGTGTAACTTACAAATGACAATATATTTATTTATTTAAGTGTGTATCAAACTGGTAGCCCTTCGCATTAATCAGTACCCAAGAAGTAGTTTTTGGTTTCAAAAAGGTTGGTGACCCCTGTACTAGGGCATCAAATCAGTGTCAGTTGAGTCGGTATTTAGTGACACAGTATCAATACAGTTTTGCAATGTGTCGAAACCCTTCATGACGCCTCATCAACCCATCACTAGTATTATGTTGAAGGGGGCAGGAAAATATAAGCTTTGTCTCCATCCTGCTCCTTCTCAGGCATTACTGTGTAAATGTATCATTGAATAAGTGAGCTATAATTGTCTATCGACCAAAGACGCACATCAATGAAGGAGATGAATACAAATGAAATGAAATGAAAGTAAAGCCGTCATATAAGTTGCAGTCGCCACAGAGTTTAAACTTACTTTAACACACTCCGGAGCAGGCAGGCCGGCTAGTCGCGTCGCCATGTTTACTTCCGCTTCTTCTTCCGCTTTCCGGTCAGCTGACGCAGCGCGGTGTCAAGTCACGTGACATCGAAATGCTCTTACAAATAAATGAGGTCCATTTCCCCCAATAACCAAACGCAAACAATCCACGATGTCGTTCACACTTTTACCAAAACGTGTAATTTGACCGTGCCATTTTTTGTAATTTTTTTTTTTAGAAATGATAGGTTTTGATGAAGGCTACGCCCCGCCCACACGAGCAGAAGGCGCCGTCGTAGTGGATCGATCCGACGTCACGCGGTGTGTCGGCGGCGTGAGGCCCAGCGAGGACACCGTTAGTCGCAAACTAGTCGTGGAAGTCATTTGACGCAACTTCACGACGAGTCAGGCTTCGCGTGGGCATGAAAAGCAGGGTAAGTCTGATACATGAGATGATAGCAGCGTGTTCGATATTGCTACTGTATGTACAGTACAACTACTGTATGTACAGTACAACTACTGTATGTACAGTACAACTACTGTATGTACAGTACAACTCTTGTATAACAGCCATTTATATCTTCTTAAATATGGGAAGTCGTTCTTCCTTTAACACAATATGTACAGTGGTGGTCATAAGTGTACATACACTTGTAAAGAACATCATGTCATGACTTTACAATCATTTCTACAACTCTTATTTTTTTTTGTGATAGAGTGATTGGAGCACATATTTGTTGGTCATAAACAAATATTCATGAAGTTTGCTTCTTTTATGAATTGGGGCGGGGTTTGGTGGTAGCGGGGGGTGTATATTGTAGCGTCCCGGAAGAGTTAGTGCTGCAAGGGGTTCTGGGTATTTGTTCTGTTGTGTTTATGTCGTGTTACGGTGCGGATGTTCTCCCAAAATGTGTTTGTGTCAGGTTCAAACACTGATGACATCTATTAATCAGACAGGAAGCAAGGAATCATGCAGAGACAGAGTTCAATTTAGCTCATGAGGAGAACGCATGGAGCTGAACACTTAGTCACAGTCTCGCCCTACGCTCTAAGGTTCAGCTCCTATTTATTCAGGAGTTCCACAGTCAACAACACGAAGGCCGCCTCTAAAAGGAGCGGTCACATATATTATGCAAAGCAGGTCCAGGACGCACGATACGTGACGGAATGTGCTGGGGGGCCTTTGTGATTTCGCCTTGTCCCCCGCTTCGTCTGCGTGTTGTCATCTTATCTTCGTTGAGGTCCTTGAAGTCTCTGCTTCGTCTGCGTGCTGTCTTCGTATCTTCGCTTGAACCTGACACAAACACATTTTGGGAGAACATCCGCACCGTAACACAACATAAACACAACAGCACAAATACCCAGAACCCCTTGCAGCGCTAACTCTCAGTTTGTCATTCTTGTTTGGTGTGGGTTCACAGTGTGGCGCATACTTGTAACAGTGTTAAAGTTGTTTATACGGCCACCCTCAGTGTGACCTGTATGGCTGTTGATCAAGTATGACTTGCATTCACTTGTGTGTGTGTGTAAAAGCCGCATATATTATGTGGCTGGGCCGGCACGCTGTTTGTTTGGAGGAAAAGCAAACGTGACGACAGGTTGTAGAGGACACTAAAGGAAGTACCTTTAAGGCACGCCCCCAATATTGTTGTCCGGGTGGAAATCGGGAGAATGGTTGCCCCGGGAGATTTTCGGGAGGGGCACTGAAATTCGGGAGTCTCCCGGGAAAATGGGGAGGGTTGGCAAGTATGGTCATTGTCCTGTTGGAACACCCAACTGCGCCCAAGACCCAACCTCCGGGCTGATGATTTTAGCTTGTCCTGAAGAATTTGGAGTTAATCCTCCTTTTTCTCAGATGTAAAGACATGATGAGCCTCCAATATTTTCTTCTTCAAATACAGTGAGTGTCGAAGAAAGTGAGGCTGAGGCGACTAGTAATATCTTTGGTGATGACGAATGGTTTATATATTTCAAATTCTTATAAATCCACTCCATTCCATTTTTACATATTTCATGATCGCTTATATATTTATGTCCATCCATCCATCCATCCATCCATCTTCTTCCGCTTATCCGAGGTCGGGTCGCGGGGGCAGCAGCCTAAGCAGGGAAGCCCAGACTTCCCTCTCCCCAGCCACTTCGTCCAGCTCTTCCCGTGGGACCCCGAGGCGTTCCCAGGCCAGCCGGGAGACATAGTCTTCCCAACGTGTCCTGGGTCTTCCCCGCGGCCTCCTACCGGTCGGACGTGCCCTAAACACCTCCCTAGGGAGGCGTTCGGGTGGCATCCTGACCAGATGCCCGAACCACCTCATCTGGCTCCTCTCGATGTGGAGGAGCAGCGGCTTTACTTTGAGCTCCTCCCGGATGGCAGAGCTTCTCACCCTATCTCTAAGGGAGAGACCCGCCACCCGGCGGAGGAAACTCATTTGGGCCGCTTGTACCCGTGATCTTGTCCTTTCGGTCATAACCCAAAGCTCATGACCATAGGTGAGGATGGGAACGTAGACCGACCGGTAAATTGAGAGCTTTGCCTTCCGGCTCAGCTCCTTCTTCACCACAACGGATCGATACAGCGTCCGCATTACTGAAGACGCCGCACCGATCCGCCTGTCGATCTCACGATCCACTCTTCCCTCACTCGTGAACAAGACTCCGAGGTACTTGAACTCCTCCACTTGGGGCAAGATCTCCTCCCCAACCCGGAGATGGCACTCCACCCTTTTCCGGGCGAGAACCATGGACTCGGACTTGGAGGTGCTGATTCTCATCCCAGTCACTTCACACTCGGCTGCGAACCGATCCAGTGAGAGCTGAAGATCCTGGCCAGATGAAGCCATCAGGACCACATCATCTGCAAAAAGCAGAGACCTAATCCTGCAGCCACCAAACCGGATCCCCTCAACGCCTTGACTGCGCCTAGAAATTCTGTCCATAAAAGTTATGAACAGAATCGGTGACAAAGGGCAGCCTTGGCGGAGTCCAACCCTCACTGGAAACGTGTCCGACTTACTGCCGGCAATGCGGACCAAGCTCTGGCATTGAACATACAGGGAGCGGACTGCCACAATCAGACAGTCCGATACCCCATACTCTCTGAGCGCATATTTATGTCCAAACCTTTCAAAATAGGTCCAAATCTGCACTTTTTCAGGCAAACAAACAGTAGCCTGTTGGGACTCGACTCCAGACCGTTGCCTGAAACCTGGAGGCCTTTAAGTCACGTGATGGCAGTGGTTTCATGGTGTTTGGGGGTCTGTGGGGGGGCAGTGTGAGGGGCAGGGTGTGTGTTCTGAGGGCTTCAACGAGTTATTGAGTCTGGCAGTTCTGTCTCAGATGCTCTGCGGCCTACTGCCAGGGGGCAGAACAGTGAAGAGTTGGTGCGATGGATGGGATGAATTGGTTAATATTTTGGTGATTTTCTTGGCACACTGAATGTGTCTGCCAGGATGGTTAGAGAAACACTTTTAATCAAGTCTTATTAATGATCATGGTGACAATGTATCAACGTGATTACCACATTGTGCACCCATTGACGTTTCCTCTGGGGTCCATTTGAGCCCATGCTGTTTCAGCCGTGAAAAGCTTGTCCGCAAGGGTCTGTTACCAAACATCCTTACATAACAATAATAATAATGCATTTTACTTATAAGGCGCCTTTCTGGGCACTCAAGGACACCGTACAAAATCAAAACAATAAAATCAATTGGATAAAAACAACAACAACAAAGATCGATACGATTTACAATGAATAGGCAGTCAGGAATAGGTGTGTTTTGAGTCAATCAATCAATCAATCAATCAATGTTTACTTATATAGTCCTAAATCACGAGTGTCTCAAAGGGCTGCACAAGCCACAACGACAACCTTGGCTCAGATCCCACATCAGGGCAAGGAAAAACTCAACCCAATGGGACAATGAGAGACCTTGGAAGGGACCGCAGATGTGGGGACCCTCCCCCCTGGGTGACCGGTGCAATGGACGTCAAGTGGATCTAGCATAATATTGTGAGAGTCAAGTCCATAGTGGATCTAACATAATAGTGAGAGTCCAGTCCATAGTGGATCTAACATAATAGTGTGAGAGTCCAGTCCATAGTGGATCTAACATAATAGTGAGAGTCCAGTCCATAGTGGGGAGGTGTTTAGGGCACGTCCGACCGGTAGGAGGCCACGGGGAAGACCCAGGACACGTTGGGAAGACTATGTCTCCCGGCTGGCCTGGGAACGCCTCGGGATCCCCCGGGAGGAGCTGGACGAAGTGGCTGGGGAGAGGGAAGTCTGAGCTTCCCTGCTTAGGCTGCTGCCCCCGCGACCCGACCTCGGATAAGCGGAAGAAGATGGATGGATGGATGGATTGTGCATATATCACATAACCTGCTACCATACCGGTTTTTGTTTGCAAACAAATGTAATGATATACATGTTTTCATGTTCAGGATGAGGACCTACTGAAAGTCCATACTACTGTGGACTACAGAGGAACAGAAAACCACAGTGAAAAGACCTGGCTCCCCAGCTGTAGATGGAACGACTCCAATTTGTGCAGCGTCGATGTCGGCAGCTCTTCGCTCAAGAACCGGGCCTAGGCTCGTACTCGACCCAAATTAACCGCCACACCAATTCCCACTCAGTAGATCCACACAGCGCCCCACAGGGATGGCGGGAGAAGAGAAGAACCGTTGTTGCTCGCCACGGCCTCCGCCAGCAAGAGCTGAAAGACATGTCCAAAGTTTACAAGGGCAACGCCATCCGCACTACCAAGTACAGCATACTGACCTTCATCCCTTTGAACCTGTTTCAGCAGTTTCACAGGTAAGTCTGCAGGATTTCTTCTCAGTTCTCAACTTTAGGGTCTGGGTGTTTAATGAATGCATAGACCGTTTGGTTTGACATCTGTTAATATCTCACCTCGACCGGATTTGTTTTGTTTGTTCTCTTTGGGCTGATCTGATAACACCTCATAGACAAGCACGATCAAAAGACCAAGGTCATTTCCACATCAATACAGATATTTTTGGTTTGTGTCATAAGCAACGTGTACTTATTATCACGTTTTGACGTCTTATCTTAACAAGTCCTAAAGGAGATCTGCACTTTTTTTGGAATTTTGCCTATCATTGGTATGTTTTCATCTACAAAACCATTCTGGGTATCACTCCATCTTATCTGTCTTGTCTTTTAACGAAGAAACAAAGGAAGTCACAATCTTTGTTCAATGAATGCTCTGCAATTTGTCGTCCCCAAAGTAAGAACTGAACTGGGCAAGAAAGCATTTAGGTTTTCAGCAGCGAAGGCTTGGAATAACCTACAATCCAATATTAAACTTCAAACCCTAGTTACGTTGAATGAGTTTAAAGCTTCTGTGAAAGGACTGCAGTCTACCTTGTCTGTATGCACATGTGTCATGTCAGCAAGTTTTAATGTTGTAAAATGTGATGTTTTATGTACCGTATTTTCCGCACTATAAGGCGCACCGGATTATTAGCCGCACCTTCAATGAATGGCATATTTCATAACTTTGTCCACCAATAAACCGCCCCGGACTATAAGCCGCGCCTACGCTGCGCTAAAGGGAATGTCAAAAAAACAGTCAGATAGGTCAGTCAAACTTTAATAATATATTAAAAACCAGCGTTCTAACAACTCTGTTCACTCCCAAAATGTACGCAAATGTGCAATCACAAACATAGTAAAATTCAAAATAGTGCAGAGCAATAGCAACATAATGTTGCTCGAACGTTAATGTCACAACACACAAAATAAACATAGCGCTCACTTTCTGAAGTTATTCTTCATTCGTAAATCCTTCGTCTTCGGTGTCCGAAGTGAAAAGTTGGGCAAATGTGAGATCCAAAATGGCCGGTTCCGTCTCGTCGAAGTCATCGGAGTCAGTGTCACTGTTATCCAGCAGTTCTGTGAATCCTGCCTTCCGGAAAGCTCGGACCACAGTTGTGACCGAAATATCTGCCCAGGCATTTACGATCCACTGGCAGATGTTGGCGTCGTCTGGCGCTGTCTCCCTGTCTTAGTGAAGGTGTGTTCGCCTTCGGTCATCCATTGTTCCCACGCAGTTAGCAGTCTAGCTTCGAATGCCCTGTTGACACCAATATCTAGCGGCTGGAGGTCTTTTGTCAATCCACCCGGAATGACGGCGAGTATTGAATTAAGCGCGTAAGCGTGTCTCTTAATGTGATGTTATGAGCTAGCAAATATAACAACTACACTACCCAGCATGCAACGATAGTTACGAGCATGCGCGGTAGCCCTGAGAAGCGTTGTTGTATGCTGGGAGTTAGAATGTGGTTATGAGCACGCTGTGAGTAAACGTTGAGAACTCAGTTAACACGCCTCGTCTGCATTATTTATAATTAGACAGACAACACACTTAATAGGAGCCATTTTGGGGTCTCTATATAAACACACAAATGGAAATGTAACGTCACATATCCCAGCATGCACCGCGCGCTTCTTCTTCTTCCGGGGGCGGGTGGTTGCTTACAGTACAAGAAGAAGCGCTTCCTGTTCTATGGGGGCGGGTGCTTACCTTGGCGGTTGCTTGCGTAGAAGAAGAAGCGCTTCCTGCTCTACCGGGAAAAAAGATGGCGGCTGTTTACCGAAGTTGCGAGAACGAAACTTTATGAAAATGAATCTTAATATTTATCCATATATAAAGCGCACCGGGTTAAAAGCCGCACTGTCAGCTTTTGAGTAAATTTGTGGTTTTTAGGTGCGGCTAATGGTGCGGAAAATACGGTATTTGTTTACTGTTTTTAATGAAACCTTGCTGCTGCCCTCTTGGCCAGGTCTCCCTTGGAAAAGAGATCTTTGATCTCAATTAGGGATGTCCCGATCCGATATTTGGATCGGATCGGCTGCCGATATTTGCCAAAAATTGCGTATCGGCAAGGCATGGGAAAATGCCGATCCAGATCCAGTTTTAAAAATAACTCTGGTCCGTGTTTTCCAACGCACCGATTTAAATAATACATTCCACTTTTCTGCTGCTCCCTAATATTCCGTTCCGCATTTTCCAGCACACCTTCAACACATCCACAGGTCTGTGAATTCTCACACAGTTGCTTTTAGCTGCTGGCATTACACGACAGGCTCTTCTCACTCTTTCCTGTGTCTCCCTCTCACAGACAGCAAGTGCACCCTTCTTACACACGTCACATACTGTCACGTCATACGTCACATACGGTCACGTCATACGTCACATACGTATACGTCCTCCCCGAGCTGAGAGGTAGGAGCATGGCTAACGTTAGCTGTGATGCTAGCGCAGCCGTGCGAGCAACGCTCCCTCTAAGGTGCTCGCCTGTGCAATTGCGCACTGTTTAAGCGTCCTCTGCGCGTAGCAAATCTATGCCATGCACAAAATCAAATAAAAAAAATAAGCGCATAACAATTTTCGACACACGGACACGACAGAGAAAACAGTTTTCGTCATCATTGTTCAAATATCGTGACGTCTGTCGAGACGCTTATCTCCGTTCGGTGCCACACGTCCACACCATCAAAATGCCGAGGCAAAAATTTCCACATCAACACCGTATGAAAAAATTAGTGATTTTTTTAGTTGTGTTTTCTTTCTCTGCATGAAAGTTTAAAAGTAGCATATATTAATGCAGTATGAAGAAGAATGTTTTAATGTAGACATGCAAGCCTTGAAAGAAAATGTTGAAAATCAAGACTACATTTCCTGCAAATGGGTGCATTTCTACCCTATATTTTAACTTAACTTTAACTTTAAATAATGTAAATAATTCAATGTGATTATCTTGTGTGATGACTGTATTATGATGATAGTATATATCTGATAGTATATATCTGTATCATGAATCAATTTAAGTGGACCCCGACTTAAACAAGTTGAAAAACTTATTGGGGTGTTACCATTTAGTGGTCAATTGTACGGAATATGTACTTCACTGTGCAACCTACTAATAAAAGTCTCAATCAATCAATCAAAACACATAGAATCATCATACTGCTGTGATTATATGCATCAAGTGTTCATTCAAGGATAAGGCAAAATATCCAGATATATATCGTGTATCGCAATATGGCCTTAAAATATCGCAATATTAAAAAAAGGCCATATATGGGGGTGTATTAGTGGCCAAGACATGGGTAACTTACACATCTGTGAAGGCACCATTAATGCTGAAAGGTACATACAGCTTTTGGAGCAACATATGTTGCCATCCAAGCAACGTTACCATGGACGCCCCTGCTTATTTCAGCAAGACAATGCCAAGCCATGTGTTACATCAACGTGGCTTCATAGTAAAAGAGTGCGGGTACTAGACTGGCCTGCCTGTAGTCCAGACCTGTCTCCCATTGAAAATGTGTGGCGCATTATGAAGCCTAAAATACCACAACGAAGACCCCCGGACTGTTGAACAACTTAAGCTGTACATCAAGCAAGAATGGGAAAGAATTCCACCTGAGAAGCTTCAAAAATGTGTCTCCTCAGTTCCCAAACCTTTACTGAGTGTTGTTAAAAGGAAAGGCCATGTAACACAGTGGTGAACATGCCCTTTCCCAACTACTTTGGCACGTGTTGCAGCCATGAAATTCTAAGTTAATGATTATTTGCAAAAAAAACCCATCAAATATGTTGTCTTTGTAGCATATTCAATTGAATATGGGTTGAAATGGATTTGCAAATCATTGTATTCCGTTTATATTTACATCTAACACAATTTCCCAATTCATATGGAAACGGGGTTTGTACAAGCAATGACTCGTAACGAGTTCCGGTTTTCATTTTGGTTGTGTTAACAGCGACTGCATGTCGTCGTCAGTAACAGTATAAACACTGTAGATTCACTGTATGCCTCTCAAATGACAGATTGTACCAACCATACGATCCATGATAGATTACTTGTGTTTAGGGCTGCAGCTAACGATTATTTTTCTATCGATTAATCTATAGATTATTTTTCCGATTAATCGGTTAATCTATAGATTATTTTTTCGATTAATCTATAGATTATTTTTCCTTTTACCGATTTTTTTTTTTTTTTAAATGAGGAAAAAATAAATGTAGGCCAGTTTTTTCAAAAGGCATGGCTTTTATTTACAAAAAAAAAAGTATGGCCACTCAGTCAACATTGACAACAACATGACAACATATTCTGTAACAATGTAAACATTTAAAACTTTTAACATTTAACAAAATTAAAAGTAGCTTATTTGCTTTTTAATGTGCAAATATAAAAGTAAACATCCAGTGCAAATCTTAATATTCTGGAATAGTATAAGCATTTCAAAAGTAAAAGTATTGCTTATTTTGCTTTAAAATGTGCAAAAATAAAGATAAACATCCAATACAAAAAAGTGCAAAACGGAAATATTCTGTAACAAGTGTAAACATTTCAACAAAAGTAAAAGTATTGCTTATTTGCTAAAATGTGCAAAAATAAAGCTAAACATCCAATACAAAAAAGTGTACAGTGTAAACATTTCAACAAAAGTAAAAGTATTGCTTATTTTGCTTAATAACACAACAATGATAGTATGATTAAAGTGAAAGTTAATTGTTGGTTTGTACATAGTATATGTAACTGTTAATGTTGTAAAAGGTATTTGCACAACTAATTAACGTTAGCGTTTGTGACACGTCTTGTGCCGTGGGGTTCTTTCAGGACCGACAGACTGAACGCCAGACGGCTTTGCCAGGTTTACAATCTTTTAATTTTACACAAAGTCTTTTCTCTTCCAACTGCGCGGATCGCGCACCTGGGCACGATTGCGGCGTCGCTCCCGGCGCGCCCCGCCTCGCCGCTCGCTGGCCGCCGCCGCCTCTCCACAGCGTTAAAGAGGAGCGCGTCTTTGTAAACACTGAACAGGCACGCCAAACGCGCCTCTCAGAGCGAAACGGTGCTTTAGTTTATGAATTTACAACGCAGATACAAATGACACATTCATGTTTTTGTGTAATGATGACAACGTATACGCACGCGGACGATTGACTTGTTGATGGTGATGGCAAGAACGCTGTCGGGGGTTTTCTTTTCAAATGTTGGTTCATAGCCGTTGTGCTGCTATGATAGGCCATTTCCGCTCGACACAGTGTGCATACAACAACATTATTAGGCCGTTTATTGAAATACTCCCACACTTTTGACGACTTTTGGCGTGCTTTTTTCCCCTCGCTCGCATCGTCTGCTTTGCGCTCCGCCGTGACAGTAAAGTAGTGTGACGTAAATATGCGACGCGCCGACGCACAAAAACGGCGTCGACGTATTTACGTAACCAATGACGTCGACTACGTCGACGCGCCGTTTCAGCCTTACTTGTGTTATTATTGTGTTGTTTTCTTAATTCGCTGCTACGTTTTATGTTTTTTATAAAGTGTTTTTATGCATTTTTGTGTTGCTCTCACCATTCTCGCAGGGTAGCCAATCTCTACTTCCTGTTCCTGGCTTTGCTGAACTGGGTACCGGTGGTTGAAGCGTTTCAGAAGGAAATTACGATGATTCCTTTGCTGGTGGTTCTTGCTGTCATTGCCGTTAAAGACGCCTTGGAGGACTACAGGCGCTACCTCTTTGACAAAAACATCAACTGCAAAGTAGCACAAGTGTACTGTGGGTGAGTTATTCCCTTTTGCTCTTTCTCTATTAGTGCAGATATTGTCAGGTTCAAACACCAAACGATCTGTTAAACGAGACAAGAAGCAAGGAATCAAGCACAGACTGAGTTGAATTTTGCTCATGAGGAGAAACGTTTGGGGCTGCACACTCAGTTACATACTCCCACCACGCTCTAAGGTACAGCCCCACGCGCTCCTCTATTTCAATCAATCAATCAATGTTTATTTATATAGCCCTAAATCACAAGTGTCTCAAAGGGCTGCACAAGCCACAACGACATCCTCGGTACAAAGCCCACATAAGGGCAAGGAAAAACTCACCCCAGTGGGACGTCGATGTGAATGACTATGAGAAACCTTGGAGAGGACCGCATATGTGGGTAACCCCCCCCCCTCTAGGGGAGACCGAAAGCAATGGATGTCGAGTGGGTCTGACATAATATTGTGAGAGTCCAGTCCATAGTGGATCCAACATAATAGTAAGAGTCCAGTCCATAGTGGATCCAACATAATAGTAAGAGTCCAGTCCATAGTGGGGCCAGCAGGACACCATCCCGAGCGGAGACGGGTCAGCAGGGCAGAGATGTTCCCAGCCAATGCACAGGCGAGCGGTCCACCCCGGGTCCCGACTCTGGACAGCCAGCACTTCATCCATTGCCACCGGACCTGTGCCCACCCCTCCTCCACAAGGGATAGAGGGGAGCAGAGGAGAGAAGAAAAGAAACGGCAGATCAACTGATCTAACAGGGGGGCTATTTAAAGGCTAGAGTATACAAATGAGTTTTAAGATGGGACTTAAATGCTTCTACTGAGGTAGCATCTCTAATTGTTACCGGGAGGGCATTCCATAGTACTGGAGCCCCAATAGAAAACGCTCTATAGCCCGCAGACTTTTTTTGGGCTCTGGGAATCACTAATAAGCCGGAGTTCTTTGAACGCAGATTTCTTGCCGGGACTTATGGTACAATGCAATCGACAAGATAGGACGGAGCTAGACCGTGTAGTATTTTATACGTAAGTAGTAAAACCTTAAAGTCACATCTTAAGTGCACAGGAAGCCAGTGCAGGTGAGCCAGTATAGGTATATATATATGTATATATGTATATAAAGGTATATACAGTATAGGCGTAATATGATCAAACTTTCTTGTTCTTGTCAAAAGTCTAGCAGCCGCATTTTGTACCAATTGTAGTCTTTTAATGCTAGACATAGGGAGACCCCAAAATAATAGGTTACAGTAGTCGAGACGAGACGTAACGAACGCATGAATAATGATCTCAGCGTCGCTAGTGGACAAAATAGAACGAATTTTAGCGATATTACGGAGATGAAAGAAGGCCGTTTTAGTAACACTCTTAATGTGTGATTCAAAGGAGAGAGTTGGGTGGAAGATAATACCCAGATTCTTTACTGATTCGCCTTGTGTAATTGTTTGGTTGTCAAATGTTAAGGTGGTATTATTAAATAAATGTCGGTGTTTAGCAGGACCGATAATCAGCATTTCCGTTTTCTTGGCGTTGAGTTGCAAGAAGTTAGCGGACATCCATTGTTTAATTTCATTAAGACACGCCTCCAGCTGACTACAATCCGGCGTGTTGGTCAGCTTTAGGGGCATGTAGAGTTGGGTGTCATCAGCATAACAATGAAAGCTAACACCGTATTTGCGTATGATGTCGCCTAGCGGCAGCATGTAAATGCTAAAGAGTGCAGGGCCAAGAACCGAACCCTGAGGAACTCCGCACGTTACCTCAACATAGTCCGAGGTCACATTATTATGGGAGACGCATTGCATCCTGTCAGTAAGATAAGAGTTAAACCACGACAAAGCTAAGTCTGACATACCAATACGTGTTTTGATACGCTCTAATAAAATATTATGATCGACGGTATCGAAAGCAGCGCTAAGATCAAGAAGCAGCAACATAGATGACGCATCAGAATCCATCGTTAGCAGTAGATCATTAGTCATTTTTGCGAGTTATGTTTTTTAATGTGTACGCACACATAAACACACGTACAGTATGAGATGAGATCAACGAGATAAGGTAAGAACAGGATAGAAACTGCTGTGGAACTAGTTACAATGCAATATGCCATGGAAATACAATGTTAACACTTCTGTGCAAATAAGTGCAGTTGCACTTGTTTTTTCAAATGTGTTTATTCTGTAAATGAATGAGTTAAATGTTTAAAATGACTGGTTAATAGTGCTATTATGAAGTGCAATGTCAGCACTATTTTTTCCCCTGCAATTTCAAATGCACTTGTTTTAATAAATAAATACAGCGTTTTAAAAGCATACACAATTTGTGTAAATATACTGTATTAGTCTGTGGTTAAAAGGACTTGAAAGGACTTGAAAAAACTCAAAATGCAGGACTTGGGACTTGACTTGAGACTTTGCAGTCTGGACTTTGGACTTGACTCGATACTTGAGGGCCAAGACTTGAGACTTACTTATGACTTGCAAAACAATGACTTGGCCCCACCTCTGTTCGTTATACTCAACTGCTGCTATGTTCGTAAGGGGTGAATGAGATTCTAAATCAGCAATCTTTAATATTCCGCTGAGTTGTAAAAAGTGAACCTTGACCTTGTTTGCACAGTGTGTGGCTTTGAGAGGATTGATTGATTGAAACTTGTATCAGTAGATTGCACAGTACAGTACATATTCCGTACAATTGACCACTAAATGGTAACGCCCGAATACGCTTTTCAACTTGTTTATGTCGGGGTCCACGTTAATCAATTCATGGTACAAATATATACTATCATCATAATACAGTCATCACACAAGTTCATCATCAGAACAAGGTCACCATAAAAGTGTAGCTCTCAGCTTTTTATGGTATGTACATCCAGCTGTAAACGTTGAGAGTTCAAAGAAGCAAAGAAAGAATGAGTATATACATTGAATTATTTACAATCCGGGGGGTGGGATGTGGAGGAGGTTGGTAGGTTTCTATCAGTATATTGTAGTTATCATACAAGTTTATCATCTGAGAAATAGACATTGTAACAGTGTAAGTCTCACTTGGTGGGATATGTGCAGTGAACATAGTGAGCTCAGAAAGCATAAGAACAAATATATATATTTGATTACCGTATTTTCCGCACTATAAGGCGCACCTAAAAACCACAAATTTTCTCAAAAGCTGACAGTGCGCCTTATAACCCGGTGCGCTTTATATATGGATAAATATTAAGATTCATTTTCATAAAGTTTCGGTCTCGCAACTTCGGTAAACAGCCGCCATCTTTTTTCCCGGTAGAACAGGAAGCGCTTCTTCTTCTACGCAAGCAACCGCCAAGGTAAGCACCCGCCCCCATAGAACAGGAAGCGCTTCTTCTTCTACTGTAAGCAACCACCCGCCCGCGTAGAAGAAGAAAAAGCGCGCGGATATTACGTACGTTTCATTTCCTTTGTGTGTTTACATCTGTAAAGACCACAAAATGGCTCCTACCAAGTGACAGGGATCCGGTTCATGAAAAGACGCAATCTCTCCATCCGCACACGGATTACTATTTCACAGCAACTGATATTCCTGTGAACCGCACTGTGGATACAACGGGAGCACGTACGGTGAATATTCGCACCACAGGGAATGAGAAGTCATCCTTCACTGTGGTTCTAGCTTGCCATGCTAATGGCCAGAAACTTCCACCCATGGTGATATTCAAAAGGAAGACCTTGCCAAAAGAGACCTTTCCAGCCGGCGTCATCATAAAAGCTAACTCGAAGGGATGGATGAAGAAAAGATGAGCGAGTGGTTAAGGTAAGTTTAAGTTTACGCGAAGAGGCCGGGTGGCTTTTTTCAGCAGCTCCGTCCATGTTGATATACGATGCCATGACTGTTTTTTTGACATTCCTTTAGCGCAGTTAGATGTGGCTTACAACACGGGGCGGCTTATGGGTGGACAAAGTTTTGAAATATGCCGTTCATTGAAGGCGCGGCTTATAACCCAGGGCGCCTTATGGTGCGGAAAATACGGTATTTACAATTCGGGGAGGTGGGATGTGGTGGGGGCAGGGGGTTAGGCTAGGGTTGTAGCTGCCGGAAGGTGTGCTTTTAGTGTGGTTTTGAAGGAGGATAGAGATGCACTTTCTTTTACATCTGTTGGGAGTGCATTCCATATTGATGTGGCCTAGAAGGAGAATGAGTTAAGACCTTTGTTAGATCAGAATCTGGGTTTGACGTGGTTTGTGGAGCTCCCCCTGGTGTTGTGGTTATGGCAGTCATTTACGTTCTGGAAGTAGTTTGACATGTACTTCGGTATCAGGGAGGTGTAGCGGATTTTATAGTCAAGGCTCAGTGCAAGTTGTTTTACTCTGTCCTCCACCCTGAGCCAGCCCACTTTGGAGAAGTGGGTTGGAGTGAGGTGTGATCTGGGGTGGAGGTCGAGAAGTAATCTGACTAGCTTGTTCTGGGATGTTTGGAGTTTAGATTTGAGGGTTTTGGAGGTGCTAGGGTACCAGGAGGTGCATGCCTAATCGAAAAAGGGTTGAATGAGAGTTCCCGCTAGTCTTCATGGTGCTTTTGTTGACCAGAGAGGAGATTCTGTAGAGAAATCTCGTTCGTTGGTTGACCTTTTTGATTACTTTAGTTGCCATTTTATCACAGGAAAGATTAGCCTCTAGAATGGAACCTAGGTAGGTGACCTCATCCTTCCTGGTGTTAACAATGTCACCCACTTTTGTAGTGAAGTCATTGACTTTCTTAAGGTTGATTTGGGACCCAAAAAGGATGGATTCCGTTTTAGCCAAGTGTATGGATAGCTTGTTGTCAGCGAGCCAGGTGCAAGTTCTACAGAGTTCAGCACTGAGGATTTTCTCCATCTGTGATTTGTCCTTGTCTGATACCAGCAGGGCCGAGTCATCCGCAAACAAGAACAATTCACAGTCGCATGCTGATGACAAGTCGTTTATGTATATTAGGAACAGTAAAGGCCCTAATATACTGCCTTGGGGGACTCCACAGCTTACTGAGAGGGAGGGGGCACGGTGCTGTTCACCTCTACCACCTGCTCCCTCCCCTCCAAGTAAGATTGCATCCAGCTCGATGAGATTTGATCAAATCCGATCGCTCTGAGCTTATCCAACAGTATAGCGTGGTCAACGGTGTCAAAGGCCTTCTGAAGGTCCAGCATGACCATGCCGCAGTCCACCTCATGTTTGATGTGGTCGCTCAGATAGAGAAGGCAGGTGTCAGTGGAGTGGTTAGTTCTGAAGCCGGATTGGAATTTGTACATGAGTTTATTAGTGGCAAGGTATCTATCGACCTGTTCATAAATTATTTTTTCCATTACTTTCAAAATGGAACTGAGAATAGAAACAGGTCGGTAGTTACCAGGTTCTAATTTGCTTTCTTTTTTGAAAAGGGGAGTTACTCTTGCTATCTTGTAATCCTTTGGTACTTGGCCTTGTGAAATTGAGAGGTTTATTATGTGCGTGATGATTGGGGCAATGATGGAGGCAGAGTCCCTAAGGAATCTGGAGGGGATATTGTCAAGGCCCGTGGCCTTGTTTGGGTGGAGCGCTCTCAATTTTTTAAGCACCTCGTCAGCTGAGACCATTTCTAATTTGAAATCATTGTTGGATACTCCGTGTGAACTGTAAAGACTCTGAGTGGTTCCCCATCAACAGCGGGGTCAGGCAAGGCTGTGTTGCCGCACCAGAACTATTTAACTGTGTCATCGACCACCTGATGTCCAGAGTCTGTGTGCGAGTCCCCGGGGTGTCACTTGGAAACTACACCCTTAAGGACCTCGAATACGCCGATGACACCACCCTGTTCAGTGAGACCGCTGACCAGCTCAGGGAGGCCCTCGGTGTGTTTGATGAGGAGACCAAACAGCTCGGCCTGAAAATCAGCTGGTCCAAAACCGAACTCATGCATATCGGCGATGGACCAGACCCACCACCCTTCTTATTTGAGGATACCCCTGTCCACTTTGTCCCTACCATCAGATACCTCGGTTCGACAGTCACCAACACCGGCGACCTCAAACGAGAGGTGGACCGCCGTCGCGCCCTTGCAGCCTCCGTCATGCAGTCCCTGTGGAGACCGTTGTGGCGACACCGGCACATATCTCGGGACACCAAGTTGAGGGTCTACAATTCCTCTGTCATCTCTGTCCTTCTGTACAGCTCGGAAACATGGCCGCTGAATAACATCCTAGCGGCCAGGCTAGATGGCTTTGATTCCAGAGCCCTCAGGAGGATAGAAGGCATCACGTGGAGCCAGCATGTCACCAACAAGACCCTAAGAGAGCTAACCCAACAGCTCCCAGCCTCTCGCCTCGCAGCAATGCGGCGAGTGCGTGCGCTGGTATGGCCATGTCATCCGCCTGCCGGGGGAACACCCCACGCGCAAAATCCTGGACTTCAACCCGCAGCGAGCTGGCTGGAGACGCCCTAGAGGCGCCCCCAGGACTCGCTGGCTGGATGTATTAGCCCAGGACCTTAAGGCCTGCAATGTGACTATGGCACAAGCTCAACACCTTGGCCACAACAGACCCAGATGGAGAGACCTGGTTGCTATGGTCGGCTCTACGCGCCCTGAAGTGCAAGAGGACTAAGTAAGTAAGTAAGTAAGTTGGATACTCCTAGCTTTCTGTAGAAGGCTTTAATGTGTTCTACACCAAAACAACCAGAGTGGTGGGACAGCTTGTTAACTAGAGTTGTGGCTATGCTGGTGAAAAAAGGTGTTGAGTCTGCTTACTACCTCCAGTTTGTCTGTAATGAGGGAGTCGCCCTCCTTGATGTTGATGTTGGTGAGTCTGGTTTTGAGTTTCTGGCTGCAGCCAGGAAGCTGGTTGTTGAGGATTTTCCAGAGCTCATGTGGTTTATTTGTTATTTATTTTGTCGTTAATGTAATTTTTTAAAAAGGATTTAGTCAGGTGGACAGCACAGTGGCACAGGGGTTAGTGCACCCCAACCAATGTAGGTCCTGAGTAGTCCTGAGTTCAATCCCGGGCTGGGGATATTTCTGTGTGGAGTTTGCATGTGAATGAATGTGGCTTCAATGTGGCCCCCGTCGCTTGCAAGCGCAGTTTGATAAAGGGAAAACAATGAAGTAGACTGTGAGGAAGTCGCTACTACTACTAAATAAAATGAAAGTCGCCTTAGATATACGGTCGCTACATCTTAAAAATGAGTGTTTTCTTTACATCAAAACAAATTAAAGTAATATAAAGTATGAATATTCAGGTGTACTGGAGAGGAGGCTACGCCGGATAGTCAAACCTCGGATTCAGGAGGAACAGTGTGGTTTTAGTCCTGGTCGTAGAACTGTGGACCAGCTCTATACTCTCGGCAGGGTCCTTGAGGGTGCATGGGAGTTTGCCCAACCAGTCTACATGTGCTTTGTGGACTTGGAGAAGGCATTCGACCGTGTCCCTCGGGAGGTCCTGTGGGGAGTGCTCAGAGAGTATGAGGTATCGGACTGTCTGATTGTGGCGGTCCGCTCCCTGTATGATCAGTGTCAGAGCTTGGTCCGCATTGCCGGCAGTAGGTCGGACACGTTTCCAGTGAGGGTTGGACTCCGCCAAGGCTGCCGTTTGTCACCGATTCTGTTCATAACTTTTATGGACAGAATTTCTAGGCGCAGTCAAGGCGTTGAGGGGATCTGGTTTGGTGGCTGCAGGATTAGGTCTCTGCTTTTTGCGGATGATGTGGTCCTGATGGCTTCATCTGGCCAGGATCTTCAGCTCTCGCTGGATCGGTTCGCAGCCGAGTGTGAAGCGACTGGGATGAGAATTAGCACCTCCAAGTCCGAGTCCATGGTTCTCGCCCGGAAAAGGGTGGAGTGCCATCTCCGGGTTGGGGAGGAGATCTTGCCCCAAGTGGAGAAGTTCAAATACCTCGGAGTCTTGTTCATGAGTGAGGGAAGAGTGGATCGGGAGATCGACAGGCGGATCGGTGCGGCATCTTCATTAATGCGTATGCTGTATCTATCCGTTGTGGTGAAGAAGGAGCTGAGCCGGAAGGCAAAGCTCTCAATTTACCGGTCGATCTACGTTCCCATCCTCACCTATGGTCATGAGCTCTGGGTTATGACCGAAAGGACAAGATCACGGGTACAAGCGGCCGAAATGAGTTTCCTCCGCCGGGTGGCGGGGTTCTCCCTTAGAGATAGGGTGAGAAGCTCTGTCATCCGGGGGGAGCTCAAAGTAAAGCCGCTGCTCCTCCACATGGAGAGGAGCCAGATGAGGTGGTTCGGGCATCTGGTCAGGATGCCACCCGAGCGCCTCCCTAGGGAGGTGTTTAGGGCACGTCCGACCGGTAGGAGGCCACGGGGGAAGACCCAGGACACGTTGGGAAGACTATGTCTCCCGGCTGGCCTGGGAACGCCTCGGGGTCCCCCGGGAGGAGCTGGACGAAGTGGCTGGGGAGAGGGAAGTCTGGGCTTCCCTGCTTAGGCTGCGACCCGACCTCGGATAAGCGGAAGAAGATGGATGGATGGATGGATGGACTGTTAACTTTGTACTCCTCGGCCAGTCTGCTTTTGAGCGCCATGTGTGCGGACGAGCCAGGAAGACTGTTGCTCAAACTCTAATTTTAAAACCAATAACACAGTCGATGTTTCGTGGAACATGATTGGCTTTGGAAAATAAATGATGCTTTTCTTTGAATAGTATGAATTAATAACTTAATTACCTCTCAACAAATGTCATTAGTTACCAGGATATGCGAGCGTTGAAAGTTCACCGTGGAAAGTAGATCGATTATGACAAAAGTAACACCAGCGTCAAAAGGAAAAGCAAAGAGGTGAAGAGGAATGCGGGGTAAGAAACTGTGCTGGTAGAAAAGAAGTACAAAAGGCGGAGCAAATACTTAAAGCATAGATGATAAATACTGGAGGAGGACTTGAAAGTAGAATGCAGAACAGAAACACATAACCTACTATAAGACTAACCTAACTAATCAATTACAGATTCTTCTGTCATGTCTGTGTGATCATGTTTTTGTTTTGGTCATGTTCGGTTTTGTTTTTGGACCTTTTGTGCACTTTTGTTTTGTCACCATAGCAACCATTAGTTTCCACCTGTCACGTCACGCACCTGTTTCACGTTTTGAGTCACGCACCTGTTTTCGTTAATCATGTCTATAGTATTTAAGTTCATTGTTTTCAGTTTGTCGTTCTGACGACATCCCGCATTTATACTCTCCCACACACCCTTATGACACTTGCTGCGCTTTTTCATGCCGTTTTTTCATCCAAGTAAGTTTTCTTTATTCATGCCATAGTTTGCAAGTTTTGTTTAAATTGTTCATAGTTTCTGCCAATGTGCAAGTTCTGTGTTTATAGTCTAGTTTTGTACCTCCGCCCCTGTGCGCACCTTTAGTTTGATCCTTTTCTTTGTAGTTATAGTGTTTAGATAAATCATGTATTTACCTTCACACCACATCTGGTCCAATTCACTTGCACCTCGGGAGAACAAACCAAGCCATAGTCCAAGTCTTGACATCTTCAGCTGGATTGTTCAATTAAGTTGAGTTTAGTTTATTATTTCTTCGGTCAGTGGGCAACGGAATAAACAAAAACACCCACGAATTGACAATTCTACAGACCGAAAGGGTTCAGGCTGAAGTTAAACATCTAGTTCGCCTAACCCTGTTAACAAAGTCAAATACAAGGTGGAGTAAAACCGTGAGAAATCAGGCCTTGTACACGGCATAAATAACTACAAATATATACACAGCAAATAGATAGACCACCAATATGTAATCATCATTAGGGATGATGTTTGATAAGAAATTATCGAGTTCGAGCCTATTATCGAATCCTCTTATCGAACCGATTCCTTATCGATTCTCTTATCGAGTCCAGATAGGTTGTTTTAGATGGAAAAAAAACACACAATATTTGGTTTAACAAATCACTTCACATTCTCTACTGCTCGCTACTATAGTATTACCGTATTTTCCGCACTATAAGGCGCACCTAAAAACCACAAATTTTCTCAAAAGCTGACAGTGCGCCTTATAACCCGGTGCGCTTTATATATGGATTAATATTAAGATTCATTTTCATAAAGTTTCGGTCTCGTAACTACGGTAAACAGCCGCCATCTTTTTTCCCCGTAGAAGAGGAAGTGCTTCTTCTTCTACGCAAGCAACCGCCAAGGTAAGCACCCGCCCCCATAGAACAGGAAGCGCTTCTTCTTCTACTGTAAGCAACCACCCGCCCGCGTAGAAGAAGAAGAAACGCGCGGATATTACGTTTCATTTCCTTTGTGTGTTTACATCTGTAAAGACCACAAAATGGCTCCTACTAAGCGACAGGTTTCCGGTTCATGAAAAGACGCAATCTCTCCATCCGCACACGGATTACTATTTCACAGCAACTGCCTAAAGACTTTCAAGAAAAGCTGGCTACTTTCCGTGCATATTGTAAAAACAAGATAGCTGAAAAAAAGATCCGGCCAAAGAACATTATCAACATGGACGAGGTTCCACTGACTTTTGATATTCCTGTGAACCGCACTGTGGATACAACGGGAGCACGTACGGTGAATATTCGCACCACAGGGAATGAGAAGTCATCCTTCACTGTGGTTCTAGCTTGCCATGCTAATGGCCTGAAACTTCCACCCATGGTGATATTCAAAAGGAAGACCTTGCCAAAAGAGACCTTTCCAGCCGGCGTCATCATAAAAGCTAACTCGAAGGGATGGATGAAGAAAAGATGAGCGAGTGGTTAAGGTAAGTTTACGCGAAGAGGCCGGGTGGCTTTTTTCACGCAGCTCCGTCCATGTTGATATACGACTCCATGCGCGCCCACATCACGCTGGTTTTTAATATATTATTAAAGTTTGACTGACCTATCTGACTGTTTTTTTGACATTCCTTTAGCGCAGTTAGATGCGGCTTATAACACGGGGCGTCTTATAGGTGGACAAAGTTTTGAAATATGCCGTTCATTGAAGGCGCGGCTTATAACCCAGGGCGGCTTATGGTGCGGAAAATACGGTACCATATCTGAGTTATTGTGCAGAAATGTAGGGAAATAACTACAAATGTGCACCAAATTCGTTAAATGTGTTACAAAAAAGATCAATTAGACTGATACATAATGTTGGATATAGAGAACATACAAACACTTGATTTATTGAGTCAAAAATATTAAAGTTCGATAATTTGGTCAAATTGCAAACAGCTGAAATGATGTGGAATTAAATGATGAAATGGATGAAGTAAAGAAGTGAAACATTGTACTTGTCAGGACTTGGACTATGGCGTGGTTTGTTCTCCCGTGGGGCAAATGATTTGGACCAGACGTGGCGTGAAGGTGAAGACATATTTAATTTTAACACTCAAAAAAAAAGAAACAAACAAAAGGCGCTCACAGTGGAGGTACAAAACTTGGCTATAAACACAAAACTTGCACAAAGGCAGAAACTATGAACATCCATTCATCCATCCATCTTCTTCCGCTTATCCGAGGTCGGGTCGCGGGGGCAGCAGCCTAAGCAGGGAAGCCCAGACTTCCCTCTCCCCAGCCACTTCGTCCAGCTCTTCCTGTGGGACCCCGAGGCGTTCCCAGGCCAGCCGGGAGACATAGTCTTCCCAACGTGTCCTGGGTCTTCCCCGCGGCCTCCTACCGGTCGGACGTGCCCTAAACACCTCCCTAGGGAGGCGTTCGGGTGGCATCCTGACCAGATGCCCGAACCACTTAATCTGGCTCCTCTCGATGTGGAGGAGCAACGGCTTTACTTTGAACTCCTCCCGGATGGCAGAGCTCCTCACCCTATCTCTAAGGGAGAGCCCCGCCACTCGGTGGAGGAAACTCATTTCGGCCGCTTGTACCCGTGATCTTGTCCTTTCGGTCATAACCCAAAGCTCATGACCATAGGTGAGGATGGGAACGTAGATCGACCGGTAAATTGAGAGCTTTGCCTTCCGGCTCAGCTCCTTCTTCACCACAACGGATCGATACAGCGTCCGCATTACTGAAGACGCCGCACCGATCCGCCTGTTGATCTCACCATCCACTCTTCCCTCACTCGTGAACAAGACTCCGAGGTACGTGAACTCCTCCACTTGGGGCAAGATCTCCTCCCCAACCCGGAGATGGCACTCCACCCTTTTCCGGGCTAGAACCATGGACTCGGACTTGGAGGTGCTGATTCTCATCCCAGTCGCTTCACACTCAGCTGCGAACCGATCCAGTGAGAGCTGAAGATCCTGGCCAGATGAAGCCATCAGGACCACATCATCTGCAAAAAGCAGAGACCTAATCCTGCAGCCACCAAACCGGATCCCCTCAACGCCTTGACCGCGCCTAGAAATTCTGTCCATAAAGGTTATGAACAGAATCGGTGACAAAGGGCAGCCTTGGCGGAGTCCAACCCTCACTGGATTTTAGTGCCTCTCCCGGAAATCTCCCGGGGCAAACATTCTCAGATTTTCACCCGGACAACAATATTCAGGGCGTGCCGTGATGGCACTGCCTTTAACGTCCTCTACAACATGTCGTCGCGTCCGCTTTTACACCATGCTATCTTCGTGCCGGCCCGGTCACATGTAGTATGTGGCCTCTGCTTACCCACGTAAGTGACTGCAAGCCATACAGGTTACACTGAGGGTTGTGATATAAATAACTTTAACACTCTTACTAATATTGCGCCACACTGTGAACCCACACCAAACAAGAATGACAAACACATTTCGGGAGAACATCTGCACTGTAACACAACATAAACACAACAGAACAAATACCCAGAATCCCATGCATCCTTAACTTTTCCAGGCTACATTATACACCCCCGCAACCACCAAACCCTGCCTACCTCAACCGACGCACGGAGAGGGTTGGGGGGGGGGGGTTTGGTGGTAGTGGGGGTGTATAATGTAGCCCGGAAGAGTTAGGGATACATGGGAGGACGTATACGTATGTGACGTATGACGTGACAGTATGTGACGTATGACGTGACAGTATGTGACGTATGACGTGACAGTATGTGACGTATGACGTGACAGTATGTGACGTATGACGTGACAGTATGTGACGTATGACGTGACAGTATGTGACGTATGACGTGACAGTATGTGACGTATGACGTGACAGTATGTGACGTATGACGTGACAGTATGTGACGTGTGTAAGAAGGTGCACTTGCTGTCTGTGAGAGGGAGACACAGGAAAAAGTGAGAAGAGCCTCTCGCGTAATGCCAGCAGCTAAAAGCAACTGCGTGAGAATCCACAGACCTGTGGATGTGTTGAAGGTGTGCTGGAAAATGCGGAACGGAAATTACGGAGCAGCAGAAAAGTGGAATGTATTATTTAAATCGGTGCGTTGGAAAACACGGACCGGAGTTTTTTTTTTAAAACTGGATCTGGATCGGCATTTTCCCATGCCTTGCCGATAATTTTTGGCAAAAATCGGCAGCCGATCCGATCCAAATATCGGATCGGGACATCCCTAAATGTACACAGTACACACCGTCTCAACATTGGACTAATGTTTTCTTTGATTTACCGTTACCAGCAAGAAGAGAGCCTACATGGAGAAATACTGGAAAGACGTTTACGTCGGGGACTTTGTACGCCTGCGCTGCGACGACATCATCCCCGCCGACATTTTACTGCTGTATTCCTCGGATCCTCGCGGCATTTGTTACATTGAGACTGCCAACCTGGACGGAGAGACCAACCTGAAACAGAGGCAGGTGGTTCCAGGCTTGCACCTGCAGGTAAGGAGGTGCACTCAATCATCTGAAATGGCTCGGTTTTTAAAAATGACGTCACGTCCGGGAATAATTTTTGGTGATTTAACCCCCAATTCCAAGCCTTGATGCTGAGTGCCAAGTAGGGAGGTAATGGCTCCCATTTTTATAGTCTTTGGTTTGAACTCACAACCTACCCATCTCAGGGCGGACACTCTAACCACTAGGCAGCAATCATAAATGAATCTTTCAGCACGTACACAATGTTGACATCTTTAGTTATATTTTGATAAACAATCATAAATGAACATTTCAGCACGTACACAATGTTGACATCTATAGTTATATTTTGATAAACAATCATAAATTAATCTTTCAGCACGTACACAATGTTGACATCTATAGTTATATTTTCATAAACAATCATAAATGAATCTTTCAGCACATACACAATGTTGACATCTTTATTTATATTTTGATAAACAATCATAAATTAATCTTTCAGCACGTACACAATGTTGACATCTATAGTTATATTTTGATAAGCAATCATAAATGAATCTTTCAGCACATACACAATGTTGACATCTATAGTTATATTTTGATAAGCAATCATAAATGAATCTTTCAGCACATACACAATGTTGACATCTATAGTTATATTTTGATAAACAATCATAAATGAATCTTTCAGCACGTACACAATGTTGACATATATAGTTATATTTTGATAAACAATCATAAATGAATCTTTCAGCACGTACACAATGTTGACATCTATAGTTATATTTTGATAAACAATCATAAATGAATCTTTCAGCACGTACACAATGTTGACATCTATAGTTATATTTTGATAAACAATCATAAATGAATCTTTCAGCACATACACAATGTTGACATCTATAGTTATATTTTGATAAGCAATCATAAATGAATCTTTCAGCACGTACACAATGTTGACATCTATAGTTATATTTTGATAAAGAATCATAAATTTATCTTTCAGCACATACACAATGTTGACATCTATAGTTATATTTTGATAAACAATCATAAATGAATCTTTCAGCACATACACAATGTTGACGTCTATAGTTATATTTTGATAAACAATCATAAATGAATCTTTCTGCACATTCACAATGTTGACATCTATAGTTATATTTTGATAAACAATCATGAATGAATCTTTCAGCACGTACACAATGTTGACATCTATAGTTATATTTTGATAAACAATCATAAATGAATCTTTCAGCACGTACACAATGTTGACATCTATAGTTATATTTTGATAAACAATCATACATGAATCTTTCAGCACATACACAATGTTGACATCTATAGTTATATGTTGATAAACAATCATAAATGAATCTTTCAGCACGTACACAATGTTGACATCTATAGTTATATTTTGATAAACAATCATAAATTACTCTTTCAGCACGTACACAATGTTGACATCTATAGTTATATTTTGATAAACAATCATAAATGAATCTTTCAGCACGTACACAATGTTGACATCTATAGTTATATTTTGATAAACAATCATAAATGAATCTTTCAGCACATACACAATGTTGACATTTATAGTTATATTTTGATAAACAATCATAAATTAATCTTTCAGCACATACACAATGTTGACATCTATAGTTATATTTTGATAAACAATCATAAATGAATCTTTCAGCACATACACAATGTTGACATCTATAGTTATATTTTGATAAACAATCATAAATGAATCTTTCAGAATGTACACAATGTTGACATCTATAGTTATATTTGGATAAACAATCATAAATGAATCTTTCAGCACATACACAATGTTGACATCTATAGTTATATTTTGATAAACAATCATAAATGAATCTTTCAGCACGTACACAATGTTGACATCTATAGTTATATTTTGATAAATAATCATAAATGAATCTTTCAGCACATACACAATGTTGACATCTATAGTTATATTTTGATAAACAATCATAAATGAATCTTTCAGCACGTACACAATGTTGACATCTATAGTTATATTTTGATAAACAATCATAAATGAATCTTTCAGCACGTACACAATGTTGACATCTATAGTTATATTTTAATAAACAATCATAAATTAATCTTTCAGCACGTACACAATGTTGACATCTATAGTTATATTTTAATAAACAATCATAAATTAATCTTTCAGCACATACACAATGTTGACATCTATAGTTATATTTTGATAAAGACGGGAAAAACATGCTACTTGTAAACGACAACAACAACAACAAACATGGCTGTATATGCCAAGTTAAATCATGAAATACAACCCTACCTGATGAAAAACGATACATATTTATCCGGGAGAATCTTGATATCAATATATTTGACCCAGTCGTTGTAGACCTCCGTGCTTTTACACGTTTTCATCTGTTTTGTGGTGTAGAATGATGTCTGGAGTACAATAGTTCCACATGTCTGGGAATGCTAGTGACGGAAAATCCTTGATATCACTCGACAACTCTTTTTTTGATAAAGTATATATATATATATATATATACACAGTTTATACAAACACTACTGTGTGTATGTTTACTTGTTTTTATTTATTTTTGCAGGAAAGAGAGTTTAGCCCTGAGAGCTTCCACAGTCGCATTGAGTGTGAGAATCCCAACAATGACCTCGGCAGGTTCCGAGGTTTCATGTAAGAAGGATAAAGACGTCTGTATCGATGACGGCGTATTTAAGGTGATATTTGCTTGGAATTGACCAGTTTGTGTTCATTTGTCTTTTTCAGGGAGCACCCAAGTGGAGCTCGTGCTGGCCTTCACAATAACAATCTACTACTCAGAAGTTGCACGGTTCGGAATACAGAGACTGTGGTGGGCATCGTGGTCTATGCTGGTAAGACAGGCACACAATCAACATACCGTATATATATATATATATATATATATATACACAGGTAAAAGCCAGTAAATTAGAATATTTAGAAAAACTTGATTTATTTCAGTAATTGCATTCAAAAGGTGTAACTTGTACATTATATTTATTCATTGCACACAGACTGATGCATTCAAATGTTTATTTCATTTAATTTTGATGATTTGAAGTGGCAACAAATGAAAATCCAAAATTCCGTGTGTCACAAAATTAGAATATTACTTAAGGCTAATACAAAAAAGGGATTTTTAGAAATGTTGGCCAACTGAAAAGTATGAAAATGAAAAATATGAGCATGTACAATACTCAATACTTGGTTGGAGCTCCTTTTGCCTCAATTACTGCGTTAATGCGGCGTGGCATGGAGTCCATGAGTTTCTGGCACTGCTCAGGTGTTATGAGAGCCCAGGTTGCTCTGATAGTGGCCTTCAACTCTTCTGCGTTTTTGGCTCTGGCATTCTGCATCTTCCTTTTCACAATACCCCACAGATTTTCTATGGGGCTAAGGTCAGGGGAGTTGGCGGGCCAATTTAGAACAGAAATACCATGGTCCGTAAACCAGGCACGGGTAGATTTTGCGCTGTGTGCAGGCGCCAAGTCCTGTTGGAACTTGAAATCTCCATTTCCATAGAGCAGGTCAGCAGCAGGAAGCATGAAGTGCTCTAAAACTTGCTGGTAGATGGCTGCGTTGACCCTGGATCTCAGGAAACAGAGTGGACCGACACCAGCAGATGACATGGCACCCCAAACCATCACCCAACCATGCAAATTTTGCATTTCCTTTGGAAATCGAGGTCCCAGAGTCTGGAGGAAGACAGGAGAGGCACAGGATCCACGTTGCCTGAAGTCTAATGTAAAGTTTCCACCATCAGTGATGGTTTGGGGTGCCATGTCATCTGCTGGTGTCGGTCCACTCTGTTTCCTGAGATCCAGGGTCAACGCAGCCGTCTACCAGCAAGTTTTAGAGCACTTCATGCTTCCTGCTGCTGACCTGCTCTATGGAGATGGAGATTTCAAGTTCCAACAGGACTTGGCGCCTGCACACAGCGCAAAATCTACCCGTGCCTGGTTTACGGACCATGGTATTTCTGTTCTAAATTGGCCCGCCAACTCCCCTGACCTTAGCCCCATAGAAAATCTGTGGGGTATTGTGAAAAGGAAGATGCAGAATGCCAGACCCCAAAACGCAGAAGAGTTGAAGGCCACTATCAGATCAACCTGGGCTCTCATAACACCTGAGCAGTGCCAGAAACTCATCGACTCCATGCCACGCCGCATTAATGCAGTAATTGAGGCAAAAGGAGCTCCAACCAAGTATTGAGTATTGTACATGCTCATATTTTTCAGTTGGCCAACATTTCTAAAACTCCCTTTTTTGTATTAGCCTTAAGTAATATTCTAATTTTGTGACACACGGAATTTTGGATTTTCATTTGTTGCCACTTCAAATCATCAAAATTAAATGAAATAAACATTTGAATGCATCAGTCTGTGTGCAATGAATAAATATAATGTACAAGTTACACCTTTTGAATGCAATTACTGAAATAAATCAAGTTTTTCAAAATATTCTAATTTACTGGCTTTTACCTGTATTGTGCGACTGTGTTTGATTTGATGTGAGCAATTCCGTCGGTCCACTGTGACAATGCGACATTTATTGACAGCATGTGAAGCTTGGAATAAATGAGTAAAATACAAAGGTTCAAATGTAGCGTCTTATAGACCAGAAATGAGGTTACGTAACGGTTCAAGTGTCACATAGCAGTCGCCATAGCAACACAAATGCTCAAGTTTACTCTCCTTCTCCTGATCACCAAACCCTTGGTGTGGTTCAGGACACGAGACCAAAGCCATGATGAACAACAGCGGGCCAAGATATAAATGGAGCCAGTTGGAGAGGCGCCTGAACGTTGATGTCCTTTGGTGTGTGTTCCTGCTGATCATCATGTGCCTCACCACTGCCATCGGTGTGTACCAACACAACAACAACAACAACACTGTAGGGCAGTGGTTCTCAAACTTTTTTTGTCATCCCCCACTTTGGACAAGGGGGAGTTTTCAAGCCCCACCTGCCCCCATCACCCCAACAGAGCGCTAATGCCAAGCTTTAACATTTTCAAATTTATTGAACATCAAGTTGTATACATTCGAACTCAATAACATAAAATAACATTAAGTTCAATAATAAATAAAATAACTGTGCAGCTGTGGTATAACTTGCATCAAGTTCAATAATAAATAAAATAACTTCCATCAAGTTCAATAATAAATAAAACAAAAGTGTTATAACTTGCATCAAGTTCAATAATAAATAAAAAAAAGTGTTATAACTTGCATCACGTTCAATAATAAATCAAAAAAAGTGTTATAACTTTCATCAAGTTCAATAATAAATCAAAAAAAGTGTTATAACTTGCATCAAGTTCAATAATAAATCAAATAAAAGTGTTATAACTTGCATCAAGTTCAATAATAAATCAAATAACTTGCATCAAGTTCAATAATAAATCAAAAAAGTGTTATAACTTGCAACTTGTGATTTATTATTCACAAAGTGTTATAACTTGCATCACATTCAATAATAAATCAAAAAAAGTGTTATAACTTGCATCAAGTTCAATAATAAATCAAATAACTTGCATCAAGTCCAATAATAAATAAAACAAAAGTGTTATAACTTGCATCAAGTTCAATAATAAATCAAACAAAAGTGTTATAACTTGCATCAAGTTCAATAATAAATCAAACAAAAGTGTTATAACTTGCATCAAGTTCAATAATAAATCAAATAAAAGTGTTATAACTTGCATCAAGTTCAATAATAAATCAAATAACTTGCATCAAGTTCAATAATAAATAAAACAAAAGTGTTATAACTTGCATCAAGTTCAATAATAAATCAAAAAAAGTGTTATAACTTGCATCAAGTTCAATAATAAATAAAACAAAAGTGTTATAACTTGCATCAAGTTCAATAATAAATCAAATAAAAGTGTTATAACTTGCATCAAGTTCAATGATAAATCAAATAACTTGCATCAAGTTCAATAATAAATACAATAAAAGTGCCACTTTGCAATCTTTGCAAAAAAAAAAGGAGGAGCTATGCATTTGGCAAGACCCCAACAGAGCGCTAATGCCAAGCTTTAACATTTTCAAATTTATTGAACATCAAGTTGTATACATTCGAACTCAATAACATAAAATAACATTAAGTTCAATAATAAATAAAATAACTGTGCAGCTGTGGTATAACTTGCATCAAGTTCAATAATAAATAAAATAACTTCCATCAAGTTCAATAATAAATAAAACAAAAGTGTTATAACTTGCATCAAGTTCAATAATAAATCAAATAAAAGTGTTATAACTTGCATCAAGTTCAATAATAAATCAAATAACTTGCATCAAGTTCAATAATAAATCAAAAAAGTGTTATAACTTGCATCAAGTTCAATAATAAATCACAAAGTGTTATAACTTGCATCACATTCAATAATAAATCAAAAAAAGTGTTATAACTTGCATCAAGTTCAATAATAAATCAAATAACTTGCATCAAGTCCAATAATAAATAAAACAAAAGTGTTATAACTTGCATCAAGTTCAATAATAAATCAAAAAAAGTGTTATAACTTGCATCAAGTTCAATAATAAATAAAACAAAAGTGTTATAACTTGCATCAAGTTCAATAATAAATACAATAAAAGTGTTATAACTTGCATCAAGTTCAATAATAAATCAAATAACTTGCATCAAGTTCAATAATAAATCAAAAAAGTGTTATAACTTGCATCAAGTTCAATAATAAATCACAAAGTGTTATAACTTGCATCACATTCAATAATAAATCAAAAAAAGTGTTATAATTTGCATCAAGTTCAATAATAAATCAAATAACTTGCATCAAGTCCAATAATAAATAAAACAAAAGTGTTATAACTTGCATCAAGTTCAATAATAAATCAAAAAAAGTGTTATAACTTGCATCAAGTTCAATAATAATTCAAATAAAAGTGTTATAACTTGCATCAAGTTCAATAATAAATCAAATAAAAGTGTTATAACTTGCATCAAGTTCAATAATAAATCAAATAACTTGCATCAAGTTCAATAATAAATCAAAAAAGTGTTATAACTTGCATCAAGTTCAATAATAAATCACAAAGTGTTATAACTTGCATCACATTCAATAATAAATCAAAAAAAGTGTTATAACTTGCATCAAGTTCAATAATAAATCAAATAACTTGCATCAAGTTCAATAATAAATAAAACAAAAGTGTTATAACTTGCATCAAGTTCAATAATAAATCAAAAAAAGTGTTATAATTTGCATCAAGTTCAATAATAAATAAAACAAAAGTGTTATAACTTGCATCAAGTTCAATAATAAATCAAATAAAAGTGTTATAACTTGCATCAAGTTCAATAATAAATCAAATAACTTGCATCAAGTTCAATAATAAATACAATAAAAGTGCCACTTTGCAATCTTTGCAAAAAAAAAAAGGAGGAGCTATGCATTTGGCAAGACAGGGCAAGTGACAGCACTTTCCCCCAGGAGAGCCACCTTGCTTCACTGTGAAACAGCACGGCTGTATGATCAGCTCCCATTTCCTCACACAGTGCAGAGAACAGTCGCGCTTTCAGTGGTCGTGTTTTGATCAAATTGACCGCGCTCACAACATGTTAAAACCTCATTGAGTTCGGGGCTGGCTGCCTTGACGCGAGTGCTTCCCGGTGAATGACACAGTGTGTGCCCGTCACATTTTTGTTTCTCTGCAGGCGCTGGCTCTGGCTCGACGACCTTTGAGGTGCGAGTCACAAATGGATATATTTGTGTAATTGTGATCCACACATTAGCCTGCTACCCATCCGCTCGAAAGTTTGTTCCGCTTAGCCCCGCCCCCATTAGTTACTGTTGCTATGTCTGTCAAACTTTCGCTCGTACTGAGAAATATAAAGCCTACAGTAAAAATAAGTACCGGTAATTTCCATTTATTTATATTTCACAGACAGAATCACAAAGTGATTTACAGTGTGTATAGAAAATGAAAGCATAGTAAAAAAAATAATCTAAGAATATAATAATTTAAAAAAAAAATTTAAAGTGAAATTTCCTCCCGTTCCTCGCGCCCCACCTGTCATGTCTCTATTCCCCACCAGTGGGGCGCGCCCCACACTTTGAGAAACGCTACTGTAGGGCATGGCGGCGTCTCTAAATGTCTCCATGTTTTCTTAGGCCATGGACTCTGGCTGAAGAAGCTGGAAAATGCAGTATTTCTGACTGAGGAGGACACGTCTCCTGCTCTGGCTGCCTTCTACGTCTTCTGGACCATGGTCATTGTGCTGCAGGTATGTAGCATTTACCCACACACACCTGAGACTAATTACCCTTTCCCATTCAACTTTGATCTAGGGCTGTCTAAATGTATTTCCATACTTTTCTGAATAAAAGGGAAACAAAAATGTCTTTATTGTAACAAAAAAATGTTAGTGTACATGAAACATATGTTTGTTATTGCAATTTAGTCCTTAAATAAAATAGTGAACATACAAACCCCGTTTCCGGAATACAATGATTTGCAAATCATTTTCAAGCCATATTCAGTTGAATATGCTACAAAGACAACATATTTGATGTTCAAACTCATAAACTTTATTTTTTTTTGCAAATAATCATTAACTTTAGCAGAGCGGAGATGGGAGCAGGACCTGACACCGCTCCAGGCACCTTTTCTTTGAACTGTTTTATGACCGAGTGCAACCGCCGTTTATGACCACCTGCCCTTAGGATGCAGCTGCGTAATGTAATGTAATGTAATGCTATGTAATCAGAAAAAGGCCCGAATAAAAGAGGAGGCGTGGGAACTACCTCGTCAGAGCTGTACGAGGGTGCAGGCACACAGGCGCTCTCCTCATGAGCTGAATTGAATTCTGTCTCTGTTTGATTTCCTTTGCTTCTTGTCTTGTCTAATAGATGTCATCGGTGTTTGAACCTGACAATGTGATTATTACATTTCAACAGAAGTGTAGATGTTGAAACAGAAAATAAGCAGATATTAACTGTAAATAAACAAGTAGATTAATACTACGTTTTTACAGTTTGTCCTTAATAATGTGTAGAAAATAATAGGTGTATAAATGACACAATATGTTACTGCATAGACTAATTAGGAGTCTTTGTTTGTTTACTTACTACTAAAAGACAAGTTGTCTAGTACAAACCCCGTTTCCATATGAGTTGGGAAATTGTGTTAGATGTAAATATAAACGGAATACAATGATTTGCAAATCCTTTTCAAGCCATATTCAGTTGAATATGCTACAAAGACAACATATTTGATGTTCAAACTCATAAACTTTATTTTTATTTTTTGCAAATAATCATTAACTTAGAATTTCATGGCTGCAACACGTGCCAAAGTAGTTGGGAAAGGGCATGTTCACCACTGTGTTACATGGCCTTTTCTTTTAACAACACTCAGTAAACGATTGGGAACTGAGGAAACTAATTGTTGAAGCTTTGAAAGTGGAATTCTTTCCCATTCTTGTTTTATGTAGAGCTTCAGTCGTTCAACAGTCCGGGGGTCTCCGCTGTCGTATTTTACGCTTCATAATGCACCACACATTTTCGATGGGAGACAGGTCTGGACTGCTGGCGGGCCAGGAAAGTACCCGCACTCTTTTTTTACGAACCCACGCTGTTGTAACACGTGCTGAATGTGGCTTGGCATTGTCTTGCTGAAATAAGCAGGGGCGTCCATGAAAAAGACGGCGCGTAGATGGCAGCATATGTTGTTCCAAAAGCTGTATGTACCTTTCAGCATTAATGGTGCCTTCACAGATGTGTAAGTTACCCATGTCTTGGCCACTAATACACCCCCATACCATCACACATGCTGGCTTTTCAACTTTGCGCCTATAACAATCCGGATGGTCCTTTTCCTCTTTGGTCTGGAGGACACGACGTCCACAGTTTCCAAAAACAATTTGAAATGTGGACTCGTCAGACCACAGAACACTTTTCCACTTTGTATCAGTCCATCTTAGATGAGCTCAGGCCCAGCGAAGCCGACGGCGTTTCTGGGTGTTGTTGATAAACGGTTTTCGCCTTGCATAGGAGAGTTTGAACTTGCACTTACAGATGTAGCGACCAACTGTAGTTACTGACAGTGGGTTTCTGAAGTGTTCCTGAGCCCATGTGGTGATATCCTTTACACACTGATGTCACTTGTTGATGCAGTACAGCCTGAGGGATGGAAGGTCACGGGCTTAGCTGCTTACGTGCAGTGATTTCTCCAGATTCTCTGAACCCTTTGATGATATTACGGAGCGTAGATGGTGAAATCCCTAAATTCCTTGCAATAGCTGGTTGAGAAAGGTTTTTTCTTAAACTGTTCAACAATTTGCTCACGCATTTGTTGACAAAGTGGTGACCCTCGCCCCATCCTTGTTTGTGAATGACTGAGCATTTCATGGAATCTACTTTTATAGCCAATCATGGCACCCACCTGTTCCCAATTAGCCTGCACACCTGTGGGATGTTCCAAATAAGTGTTTGATGAGCATTCCTCAACTTTATCAGTATTTATTGCCACCTTTCACAACTTCTTTGTCACGTGTTGCTGGCATTTTATTCTAAATTTAATGATTATTTGCACAATAAAAAAGTTTATGAGTTTGAACATCAAATATGTTGTCTTTGTAGCATATTCAACTGAATATGGCTTGAAAAGGATTTGCAAATCATTGTATTCCGTTTATATTTACATCTAACACAATTTCCCAACTCATATGGAAACGGGGTTTGTAGTTTGGGACTTATTTGATTATTATGGCGATGCAAAACGGGCTTTTTTAGTCCACGCCAAATTTGCCTTTTAGGTACTTAGGTCTAAATGTTCTGAACTGTGTATTTTAAAATCTACAATTATGGAATAAGTCATGTCAAAAAATCATGACATCTTTGAACCTTCAGCACCATTTTTAGAAAGTCAATAACTGCATCTTTTTTATTTGGACTCAATCATTCACTTTTGCCCATTCATTTATTAGAGACCGCAATGTCCCTTTGGGACAGAGGACCCTATTGTAATTGTAAGGTTTTATTATTATTATTCCGCCACCTCTTTGAGCTGTAATTTGACCCCCTTAACATGCTTCAAAACTCATCATATTTGACACACACATCAGGACTGGTGAAAATTGCCATCTAATAAACAAAACTAAATTGCGCTCTAGCGCCCCCTAGGAAAAAACACAAACAAAACTGCTTGTAACTTCCGGTACGAATGTCGTAGCGACATGAAACAAAAACCTCTATGTAGGTCTGACTTAGACCTAGATTTCATACATTGACATCCTTCAGCAAAAATCAACAGGAAGTAGGTAAATTCCCCCTTCAAAACAAACGTTTTGTAAAAACAGTCACTTTTGCCTCTTTGAGCTGTAATTTGACCCCCTTAACATGCTTCAAAACTCACCATATTTGACACACACACATCAGGACTGGTGAAAATTGCCATCTAATAAAAAAACCAAAATTGCGCTCTAGCGCCCCCTAGGAAAAAACAGACAAAACTGCTTGTAACTTCCGGTAGGAATGTCGTAGAGACATGAAACAAAAACTTCTATGTAGGTCTGACTTAGACCTAGATTTCATACATTGACATCCTTCAGCAAAAATCAACAGGAAGTTGGCAAATTCCCCCTTCAAAACAAACGTTTTGTAAAAACAGTCACTTTTGCCTCTTTGAGCTGTAATTTGACCCCCTTAACATGCTTCAAAACTCACCAAACTGGACACACACATCAGGACTGGCAAAAATTGCGATCTAATAAAAAAAAAACCAACCCCAAAACTCAAAATTGCGCTCTAGCGCCCCCGAGGAAGAAAACACAGACACAACTGCTCCGAGGTAGAAAACTCAGACAAAACTGCTTGTAATTTCCAGTAGGAATGTCTTAGAGACATGAAACAAAAACCACTATGTAGGTCTGACTTAGACTTAGATTTCATACATTGACATCCTTCAGCAAAAATCAACAGGAAGTTGGCAAATTCCCCCTTCAAAACAAACGTTTTGTAAAAACAGTCACTTTTGCCTCTTTGAGCTGTAATTTGACCCCCTTAACATGCTTCAAAACTCACCAAACTGGACACACACATCAGGACTGGCAAAAATTGCGATCTAATAAAAAAAAAAAAAACTCAAAATTGCGCTCTAGCGCCCCCTAGGAAGAAAACACAGACACAACTGCTCCGAGGAAGAAAACTCAGACAAAACTGCTTGTAATTTCCAGTAGGAATGTCTTAGAGACATGAAACAAAAACCTCTATGTAGGTCTCACTTAGACCTACATTTCATAGATTGACAACCCCCGGCAAAAATCAACAGGAAGTTTGCAATTCCCCCTTCAAAACAAAAGTTTTGTAAAAACCGGTCACCTTTTTTCAAACATTATCTCCTCTGAGCGCGTTTGTCGTGTCGGCTTCAAACTAGCACAGGAGAGAGATTGAACCCTTCTGATTAAAAGTTGACCAAAGAGTTTTAATTACTGCTCCGGTTTGGATTTTGTGTGCCGTCAAAGTCGGTCCCGTCCATTAATTAGGGACCGCAATGTCCCTTTGGGACAGAGGACCCTATTGTAATTGTAAGGTTTTATTATTATTATTCCGCCGCCTCTTTGAGCTGTAATTTGACCCCCTTAACATGCTTCAAAACTCACCATATTTGACACACACATCAGGACTGGCGAAAATTGCCATCTAATAAAAAAACAAACCCCAAAACTCAAAATTGCGCTCTAGCGCCCCCTAGGAAAAAACACAGACAAAATGCTTGTAACTTCCGGTAGGAATGTCGTAGAGACATGAAACAAAAACCTCTATGTAGGTCTGACTTAGACTTAGATTTCATACATTGACATCCTTCAGCAAAAATCAACAGGAAGTTGGCAAATTCCCCCTTCAAAACAAACGTTTTGTAAAAACAGTCACTTTTGCCTCTTTGAGCTGTAATTCGACCCCCTTAACATGCTTCAAAACTCAACATATTTGACACACACATCAGGACTGATGAAAATTGCCATCTAATAAAAAACCCAAAACTGCGCTCTAGCGCCCCCTAGGAAAAAACACAGACAAAACTGCTTGTAACTTCCGGTACGAATGTCGTAGAGACATGAAACAAAAACCTCTATGTAGGTCTGACTTAGACCTAGATTTAATACATTGACATCCTTCAGCAAAAATCAACAGGAAGATGGCAAATTCCCCCTTCAAAACAAACGTTTTGTAAAAACAGTCACTTTTGCCTCTTTGAGCTGTAATTTGACCCCCTTAACATGCTTTAAAACTCACCATATTTGACACACACATCAGGACTGGTGAGAATTGCCATCTAATAAAAAAAAACAAAATTGTGCTCTAGCGCCCCCTAGGAAAAAACACATACAAAACTGCTTGTAACTTCCGGTAGGAATGTCGTAGAGACATGAAACAAAAAACCTCTATGTACGTCTGACTTAGACTTAGATTTCATACATTGACATCCTTCAGCAAAAATCAACAGGAAGTTGACAATTCCCCCTTCAAAACAAACGTTTTGTAAAAACAGTCACTTTTGCCTCTTTGAGCTGTAATTTGACCCCCTTAACATGCTTCAAAACTCACCATATTTGACACACACATCAGGACTGGCGAAAATTGCCATCTAATAAAAAAACCAAAATTTGCGCTCTAGCGCCCCCTAGGAAAAAACACAGACAAAACTGCTTGTAACTTCCAGTAGGAATATCGTGAGACATGAAACAAAAACTTCTATGTAGGTCTGACTTAGACTTAGATTTCATACATTGACATCCTTCAGCAAAAATCAACAGGAAGTTGGCAAATTCCCCCTTCAAAACAAACGTTTTGTAAAAACAGTCACTTTTGCCTCTTTGAGCTGTAATTTGACCCCCTTAACATGCTTCAAAACTCATCATATTTGACACACACATCAGGACTGGTGAAAATTGCCATCTAATAAAAAACCCAAAATTGCGCTCTAGCGCCCCCTAGGAAAAAACACATACAAAACTGCTTGTAACTTCCGGTAGGAATGTCGTAGAGACATGAAACAAAAACCTGTATGTAGGTCTGACTTAGACTTAGATTTCATACATTGACATCCTTCAGCAAAAATCAACAGGAAGTTGGCAAATTCCCCCTTCAAAACAAACGTTTTGTAAAAACAGTCACTTTTGCCTCTTTGAGCTGTAATTTGACCCCCTTAACATGCGTTAAAACTCACCATATTTGACACACACATCAGGACTGGTGAAAATTGCCATCTAATAAAAAAACCAAAATTGTGCTCTAGCGCCCCCTAGGAAAAAAACACAGACAAAACTGCTTGTAACTTCCGGTAGGAATGTCGTAGAGACATGAAACAAAAACCTGTATGTAGGTCTGACTTAGACTTAGATTTCATACATTGACATCCTTCAGCAAAAATCAACAGGAAGTTGGCAAATTCCCCCTTCAAAACAAACGTTTTGTAAAAACAGTCACTTTTGCCTCTTTTGAGCTGTAATTTGACCCCCTTAACATGCTTCAAAACTCACCATATTTGACACACACATCAGGACTGGTGAAAATTGCCATCTAATAAAAAAAACCAAAATTGTGCTCTAGCACCCCCTAGGAAAAAACACATACAAAACTGCTTGTAACTTCCGGTAGGAATGTCGTAGAGACATGAAACAAAAACCTCTATGTAGGTCTGACTTAGACCTAGATTTCATACATTGACATCCTTCAGCAAAAATCAACAGGAAGTTGGCAAATTCCCCCTTCAAAACAAACGTTTTGTAAAAACAGTCACTTTTGCCTCTTTTGAGCTGTAATTTGACCCCCTTAACATGCTTCAAAACTCACCATATTTGACACACACATCAGGACTGGTGAAAATTGCCATCTAATAAAAAAACCAAAATTGTGCTCTAGCGCCCCCTAGGAAAAAAACACAGACAAAACTGCTTGTAACTTCCGGTAGGAATGTCGTAGAGACATGAAACAAAAACCTCTATGTAGGTCTCACTTAGACCTACATTTCATAGATTGACAACCCCCGGCAAAAATCAACAGGAAGTTTGCAATTCCCCCTTCAAAACAAAAGTTTTGTAAAAACCGGTCACCTTTTTTCAAACATTATCTCCTCTGAGCGCGTTTGTCGTGTCGGCTTCAAACTAGCACAGGAGAGAGATTGAACCCTTCTGATTAAAAGTTGACCAAAGAGTTTTAATTACTGCTCCGGTTTGGATTTTGTGTGCCGTCAAAGTCGGTCCCGTCCATTAATTAGGGACCGCAATGTCCCTTTGGGACAGAGGACCCTATTGTAATTGTAAGGTTTTATTATTATTCTTCCGCCGCCTCTTTGAGCTGTAATTTGACCCCCTTAACATGCTTCAAACCTCACCATATTTGACACACACATCAGGACTGGCGAAAATTGCCATTTAATAAAAAAACAAACCCCAAAACTCAAAATTGCGCTCTAGCGCCCCCTAGGAAAAAACACAGACAAAATGCTTGTAACTTCCGGTAGGAATGTCGTAGAGACATGAAACAAAAACCTCTATGTAGGTCTGACTTAGACTTAGATTTCATACATTGACATCCTTCAGCAAAAATCAACAGGAAGTTGGCAAATTCCCCCTTCAAAACAAACGTTTTGTAAAAACAGTCACTTTTGCCTCTTTGAGCTGTAATTTGACCCCCTTAACATGCTTCAAAACTCACCAAACTGGACACACACATCAGGACTGGCAAAAATTGCGATCTAATAAAAAAAAAAAAAACAACCCCAAAACTCAAAATTGCGCTCTAGCGCCCCCGAGGAAGAAAACACAGACACAACTGCTCCGAGGAAGAAAACTCAGACAAAACTGCTTGTAATTTCCAGTAGGAATGTCTTAGAGACATGAAACAAAAACCTCTATGTAGGTCTCACTTAGACCTACATTTCATAGATTGACAACCCCCTGCCAAAAATGAACAGGAAGTTTACAATTCCCCCTTCAAAACAAAAGTTTTGTAAAAACCGGTCACCTTTTTTTCAAACATTATCTCCTCTGAGCGCGTTTGTCGTGTCGGCTTCAAACTAGCACAGGAGAAAGATTGAACCCTTCTGATTAAAAGTTGACCAAAGAGTTTTAATTACTGCTCCGGTTTGGATTTTATGTGCCGTCAAAGTCGGTACCGTCCATTAATTGTTTTTGAAATTCAATTATGATGTAATTTCCATCACAATCCTTTTCATTTAAAGAATTAGAGGCCCAAAATGAATAAGAAATTCAAGCCCATGATGAGTAAATGTAATTATTTGTATATATTTACAATACAGTATTTTATTTCCATACCTTGTGTGTTTTTTTCCAAACCAAGTCATGTGATCCACAGGTGCTGATTCCCATCTCTCTCTACGTGTCCATTGAGATTGTGAAGCTGGGCCAGATCTACTTCATCCAGAATGATGTTTTCCTCTACGACCAGCACGCCCGCCGCAGGATCCAGTGCCGCGCGCTCAACATAACCGAGAACCTGGGTCAGGTCCAGTACTTGTTCTCTGACAAGACCGGAACTCTCACCGAGAACAAGATGGTGTTTTGCCGTTGCAGTATTTATGGGATCGAATATCCTCATGTGGAGAACGGTAAATATTGTTTCAATAACACTCACAAAATGTGTGTATTAAACACATTATATCTATTAAATAATTATTATATCTAACCTTCGTACAGTTTACAGCCTTGTCACATGATAGGAATCAAATATAGTGCAAAAGCAGGGACTCATAAAAACTGATGAAAAATACATTTACGTACAATTACCCAGTGCTAAAAAATAATTATATATTTTTTAAATAAAAATCATCATAAAGACTAATAACTGATAAAAAAAAAAAAAAAAGTACATATTTATTGCAATTATTTATTACAATCTACAAACTAGGTTGTGCTGAAAAAAATTAATAATAAATACTAATCATATGTTTCCTAAATAAACTGTGCAAATGAAAACACAGCTTCACCAATTTAGTGGGTTTTTTTGCGCTTAAGAAACGTTTCTATGACTTTTAACGCCGGACTTTGGTTTGTTTAATCTCATCATTACTGCCACAAGTGGTGGAAAAGTGCATTACAACCATACTTGCCAACCTTGAGACCTCCGATTTCAGGAGGTGGGGGGTGGGCGTGGTCGGGGGTGGGGTGGGGGCGTGGTTAGGGGCGTGGTTAAGAGGGGAGGAGTATATTTACAGCTAGAATTCACCAAGTCAAGTATTTCATATATATATATATATATATATATATATATATATATATATATCTAAGAAATACTTGACTTTCAGTGAATTCTAGCTATATATGTATATATTTATTTGAGTATATATATATATATATGTATATATAAATAAAAGAAATACTTGAATTTCAGTGTTCATTTGTTTACACATATACACAAACATGACAGGGAGACAAAACCGGATCAAACATTACAGGGAGACATAACAGGATCAAACATTACAGGGAGACAGAACAGGATCAAACATTACAGGGAGACAGAACAGGATCAAACATGACAGGGAGAGAGAACAGGATCAAACATTACAGGGAGACAGAACAGGATCAAACATGACAGGGAGACAGAACAGGATCAAACATTACAGGGAGACAGAACAAGATCAAACATGACAAAACTTGACAGGGAGAAAGAACAGGATCAAACATGACAGGGAGACAAAACCGGATCAAACATGACAGGGAGACAAAACCGGATCAAACATTACAGGGAGACAGAACCGGATCAAACATTACAGGGAGACAGAACAGGATCAAACATTACAGGGAGACAGAACTGGATCAAACATTGCAGGGAGACAGAACCGGATCAAACATTACAGGGAGACAGAACAGGATCAAACATTACAGGGAATCAGAACAGGATCAAACATGACAGGGGAGACAGAACAGGATCAAACATTACAGGGAAACAGAACAGGATCAAACATGACAGGGGAGACAGAACAGGATCAAACATGACAGGGAGACAGAACAGGATCAAACATTACAGGGAAACAGAACAGGATCAAACATGACAGGGAGACAGAACAGGATCAAACATAACAAAACATGACAGGGAGAAAGAACATGATCAAACATGACAAGAAGACAGAACAGGATCAAACATTACAGGGAGACAGAACAGGATCAAACATTACAGGGAGACAGAACAGGAGGACCAAACATTACAGGGAGACAGAACAGGATCAAACATTACAGAGAGACAGAACAGCATCAAACATTACAGGGAGACAGAACCGGATTAAACATTATAGGGAGACAGAACCGGATCAAATATTACAGGAGGACAGAACAGGATCAAACATTACAGGGAGACAGAACAGGATCAAACATTACAGGGAGACAGAACAGGATCAAACATTACAGAGAGACAGAACAGGATGAAACATTACAGGGGGACAGAACCGGATCAAACATTACAGAGAGACAGAACAGCATCAAACATTACAGGAGACAGAACCGGATCAAACATTACAGGGAGACAGAACAGGATCAAACATTACAGGGAGACAGAACAGGATCAAACATTACAGGGAGACAGAACCGGATCTAACATTATAGGGAGACAGAACCGGATCAAACATTACAGGGACACAGAACCGGATCAAACATTACAGGGAGACAGAACAGGATCAAACATTACAGAGAGACAGAACAGGATCCAACATTACAGGGAGACAGAACCGGATCAAACATTACAGGGAGACAGAACCGGATCAAATATTACAGGAGGACAGAACAGGATCAAACATTACAAGGAGACATAACAGCATCAAACATTACAGGGAGACAGAACAGGATCAAACATTACAGGGAGACAGAACAGGATCAAACATTACAGGGGAGACAGAACAGGATCAAACATGACAGGGAGACAGAACAGGATCAAACATAACAAAACATGACAGGGAGAAAGAACAGGATCAAACATGACAAGAAGACAGAACAGGATCAAACATTACAGGGAGACAAAACAGGATCAAACATTACAGGGAGACATAACCGGATCAAACATTACAGGGAGACGGAACCAGATTAACATTACAGGGAGACGGAACCGGATCAAACATTACAGGGAGACAGAACAGGATCAAACATTACAGGGAGACAGAAGAGAATCAAACATTACAGGGAGACAGAACCGGATCAAACATTACAGGGAGACAGAACAGGATCAAACATTACAGGGAGACGGAACAGGATCAAACATTACAGAGAGACAGAACATGATCAAACATTACAGGGAAACAGAACAGGATCAAACATGACAGGGGAGACAGAACAGGATCAAACATGACAGGGAGACAGAACAGGATCAAACATTACAGGGAAACAGAACAGGATCAAACATGACAGGGAGACAGAACAGGATCAAACATTACAGGGAGACAGAACAGTATCAAACATTACAGGGAGACAGAACAAGATCTAACATTATAGGGAGACAGAACAGGAGCAAACATTACAGGGAGACAGCACAGGATCTAACATTACAGGGAGACAGAACAGGATCAAACATTACAGGGAGACAGAACAGGATCAAACATTACAGGGAGACAGAACAAGATCAAACATGACAAAACTTGACAGGGAGAAAGAACAGGATCAAACATGACAGGGAGACAAAACCGGATCAAACATTACAGGGAGACAGAACCGGATCAAACATTACAGGGAGACAGAACAGGATCAAACATTACAGGGAGACAGAACTGGATCAAACATTGCAGGGAGACAGAACCGGATCAAACATTACAGGGAGACAGAACAGGATCAAACATTACAGGGAAACAGAACAGGATCAATCATGACAGGGGAGACAGAACAGGATCAAACATTACAGGGAAACAGAACAGGATCAAACATGACAGGGGAGACAGAACAGGATCAAACATGACAGGGAGACAGAACAGGATCAAACATTACAGGGAAACAGAACAGGATCAAACATGACAGGGAGACAGAACAGGATCAAACATAACAAAACATGACAGGGAGAAAGAACATGATCAAACATGACAAGAAGACAGAACAGGATCAAACATTACAGGGAGACAGAACAGGATCAAACATTACAGGGAGACAGAACAGGAGGATCAAACATTACAGGGAGACAGAACAGGATCAAACATTACAGAGAGACAGAACAGCATCAAACATTACAGGGAGACAGAACCGGATCAAACATTATAGGGAGACAGAACCGGATCAAATATTACAGGAGGACAGAACAGGATCAAACATTACAGGGAGACAGAACAGGATCAAACATTACAGGGAGACAGAACAGGATCAAACATTACAGAGAGACAGAACAGGATGAAACATTACAGGGGGACAGAACCGGATCAAACATTACAGAGAGACAGAACAGGATCCAACATTACAGGGAGACAGAACAGCATCAAACATTACAGGGAGACAGAACTGGATCAAACATTACAGGGAGACAGAAAAGCATCAAACATTTAAGTGAGACATAACCCGATCCAACATTACAGGGAGACAGAACCGGATCAAACATTACAGGGAGACAGAACCGGATCAAACATTACAGGAGGACAGAACAGGATCAAACATTACATGGAGACAGAACAGGATCAAACATTACAGGGGAGACAGAACAGGATCAAACATTACAGGGAGACAGAACAGGATCAAACATTACAGGGAGACAGAACAGGATCGCTGACGGGTCTGCCAACTTCCGGCACCCCTTACAAAAAAAGGTGAGAAACAGGTAAACGCTGGGGACGGAGGGGAGAAAAAAATAAATTATTCAGTCTAAACCTGGGCACCTGGAGAGAAGAGGAGGTCCAGACTGAGGCCAAGGGCAAAAAACAACTCCTAGCCATAGCACACATAAACATGTGTGTAAGAGGGAAACATCAAAGGACATTAAAAACATTAAAAGAGCAGAGCTGATGCAACCAGACACTTCTACACACATCCATCCATCCATCCATCCATCCATCTTCTTCCGCTTATCCGAGGTGGGGTCGCGGGTGCAGCAGCCTAAGCAGAGAAGCCCAGACTCTCTTCTCCCCAGCCACTTGGTCCAGCTCCTCCCGGGGGATCCCGAGGCGTTCCCAGGCCAGTTGGGAGACATAGTCTTCCCAACGTGTCCTGGGTCTTCCCCGTGGCCTCCTGCCGGTTGGATGTGACCTAAACACCTCCCTAGGGAGGCGTTCGGGTGGCATCCTGACCAGATGCCCAAACCACCTCATCTGGCTCCTCTCTCTACACACAGCCACAAAAGTAAAACAACAACAAAAAAACAAAAACACTGTGGTGGCCTCTGCGGTGTTCCACGCTAGAGATGCGCGGATAGGCAATTATTTCATCCGCAACCGCATCACAAAAGTCGTCAACCATCCGCACCCACCCGAACTAACATTTAATCAAAACCGCACCCGCCCGTTGTTATATATCTAATATAGACGATGCAAGGCATTAGTGAGGTTATAAAGCTTTTGCCTGTTAAAGAAAGGAGACTGATCCAATGCAGCACAGACATTCAATGCGTGCCACGCTGTCACGGCCCAGACGCACACCAGTGCGCAATCATCTGGGAGCCGCGCTGAGCGCACCTCCAAGCGCGTGGAGGTGCGATGTCCCTCGCACCCGTGGCGGCTCCACCCGGGCTCGCGCCCGAGGCTTCAGCGCGCACCGCGGCGGCCATCCTACTCGTCGCGGCCTAGCCCTCGCGGCTCTCGCTGCCGGCGACGGCCGGGTATGGGCCCGACGCTCCAGCGCCATCCATTTTCAGGGCTAGTTGATTCGGCAGGTGGGTTGTTACACACTCCTTAGCGGGTTCCGACTTCCATGGCCACCGTCCTGCTGTCTATATCAACCAACACCTTTTCTGGGGTCTGATGAGCGTCGGCATCGGGCGCCTTAACCCGGCGTTCGGTTCATCCCGCAGCGCCAGTTCTGCTTACCAAAAGTGGCCCACTCGGCTCACCAGGGTGAGCCCCACCCCTTTCGTGAGCGCACTGCGCGCGGAGTGACCCCTGTTACGCGCCCCCGGCAACGGGGGTGGCGGGCAGGTAAGCTGCGCGGGCGGAGCGCGCGGAGTGACCCCTGTTACGAGCCCCCGGCCACGGGGGTGGCGGGCAGGTAAGCTGCTTACCTGCTGCGCGTGACGCCGGCCGCGGCGAAGGGGGACGAGGCGGGGTGTCGGTGCGGTGGGCGCGGTGGTGACCCTGGACGTGCGTCGGGCCCTTCTCGCGGATCACCTCAGCTACGGCTCCCGGTGGGGCCCTCTCGGGGGAAGGGGCCTCGGTCCCGGACCCCGGCGAGGCGTCCCTTCTCCGCTCCGTAAAAGTGTCCATCTCTTTTTTTTTTCTTCTTCTGTTGTGGCATATGCAGCAGGTGCCTGCTCGTTTTTCGTATGTGGGTAACAACATTTAACTATGTATATATATTTACCAATTGGTTTAACTGCCACCCGCCTGAATCTATTTAAAATCTAATTTTTTTTTATTTCAACCGCCCGACCCGCGGATAATCCGCGGACTCCGCGGTTGTGTCCGCAAACCGCGCATCTCTATTCCACGCCATCGTCTGCTGGTGTGGGGGGAGCATGGCCCGAGACAGGAGCAGACCCAACAAAGCAACCGAGAGAGCCGACTCCATCAACGGCCGCCCACCAACTCTCGGCCAGAGATAAGCAGTTTTTAGTTTTAGCTAAAAAAAAAATCATGGAATATTTAGCGGCAATATGAAGGCTTTTTTGTCAAAGCACCAAACTGACAAGTGAAAGTTGTAACATTTATTACGTTTGAGGGCAGGGCCGGCCCGTGGCATAGGCCGTATAGGCAAATGCTAAGGGCGCCGTCCATCAGGGGGCGCCACGCCAGTGCCACAAATGTTGGAGAAAAAAAAAAAAAAAAGTTGGTACTATTATTTCTAAATACAAAAAATAATCCCACGTTAATTAAAATGCAAAGTAAAGCCTATTTAATAGAAATATTATTTGTTACAACATTACGCCCCCCGCACGGTGCGCCCCCTCCCTTCCCGTATCATGACTCTTTTTGGACGTCACCACATCAAAAAATCAACACAAGATGTCAAAACGGCCAAAACTGTCAGGTGCCCAGGGAAGAAAAAAGAGAAAAGAAGAGGAGTAGAAAAATTATGAAATTATTTGTCTGTTACAGAATGTGATAGTAACCTGGCTTTTTAGCATTAAGCTAATGTTACATGATTCGGCAATTGCTAATCAATAAATAGCTAGTTCTGTTTTAACGTCGGGTTAATATTGTGGAGGGGGCTAAATTGTTATGGAAAATAATAATGTAACGTTAGGTAATTACAGTACTCCCACCTTACATTCCTCAGGGACATTTGTATTAGATCTTTTAAGCAGGTGTTTTTTGTTTACATTGTTATTGCCTTCTGGTTAGCTAATGTTTGCCCTGCAGGTAATAGTCACTTTTCCACCCCTTTATATATTAGGTATAGTTGTAAGTAAAAAAAAAAAGGTCAAAGACAAAGCTATTCGGGTTCTTGTGAGTATATACACTTCACTGCCGATGTGGGGGGGCGCCACCTAAAATCTTGCCTAGGGCGCCGGATTGGTTAGGGCCGGGCCTGCTTGAGGGCCACCAGAACACAGAAAGGTGTTCAGTCAGTGTTTCCCTTACTGTTACATTAGCATGGTGCTCATGTGTTACCTTTCTGTGTTTCTGTGTCAGCACGAAGACTCAAGATGTATGAGGAAGAGAAGAGTGAATCCCTGAGCAACAACTGCCACTCAGCATGTCTGCCCACACAGTGGGAGGAACCTTCCACACTCCCAGCTGAGTGGGAGGAACCTTCCAACCACTTCTTTCCAGCCACTGGTGCCTTCTCCAACCAAATGGTTAGTTACGCAGCAATCAGACAGTCTATTGAAGAAATGCGTTCACATGTACCGTTATGCTCCTATTTATAGACCTTTCTTCCAGATGCTCTCTTTGTCAATCTTCAATGAATCATCTTCGAACATCTGATGCAGAACCTTACTTATTAATATCCCACCCATGATTACCACAATTAAACTTACATCTTTATTGCCGACCTACCAACAAAATCCTGTTTGTGTTTCTTGTCCATGGTAAAGAAATACTTCTGGTTCCTGTATCTTTTCCAATAGATAAAGGAGGTGATACCAGACCCTGAGCTGATGAAGAAACTGAGCTGGCTTTGTCCTCCTACGCTGCCTCTTGGTGGTAGTTCTCCGAGCCGAGAACTCACCTATGTCACAGACTTTTTCCTGGCGCTGGCTGTTTGCAACACTGTGGTGGTATCCTCTCCCAGACACACCGTAAGTCTCTGACCTCTGCAAATGTGAATGAATCAAATACTGAGGACAACTCCGTTACCACGATAAACCAAACATTTGGTGGTCCATGGTCTTTCTATCATGACATGAACCTCTTCATATCCACTACAGGTATCTGAAGCACAAGCACCTGTGAAGTCTGTGGACCAAATCAAAACGGGAGGAAATCCTGGGTGCTCAGATAGAGTTTTCACACAGAACACCTTCAAAGTCTCAGCCCCTGTTGGTCAGACGACAGAGGGTTCCATTGTAAAGCCAGTGGAGGACGAGGCTATGAACATGATTAGGGAAGGTGCTTCTGAGAATGACACAGATGACGAACTGCGATACGAGGCGGAGAGTCCGGACGAAGCTGCTCTGGTCCATGCGGCTCGAGCATACCACTGTACACTGCGAGGACGATCTACAGATGGCCTTACTGTCAACATGCCTGGACTGGGCACCCGGGCTGTCCAACTACTTCACACCCTGCCCTTTGATTCCAACAGGAAGAGGATGTCGGTGGTCGTCCGCCATCCTGTCACGGGACAGGTGGTGGTCTACACCAAGGGCGCGGATTCCGTCATCATGGACCTTGCTGAGACACCAAAAGGTAAATACTGAGTGGGAATAAAAGCAAGTTCGCCTGACTGATAGGGGTGTAATGGGACATGACCATCCATCCATCTTCTTCCGCTTATCCGAGGTCGGGTCGCGGGGGCAGCAGCCTAAGCAGGGAAGCCCAGACTTCCCTCTCCCCAGCCACTTCGTCCAGCTCCTCCTGGGGGATCCCGAGGCGTTCCCAGGCCAGCCGGGAGACATAGTCTTCCCAACGTGTCCTGGGTCTTCCTCGCGGCCTCCTACCGGTCGGACGTGCCCTAAACACCTCCCTAGGGAGGCGTTCGGGTGGCATCCTGACCAGATGCCCGAACCACCTCATCTGGCTCCTCTCGATGTGGAGGAGCAGCGGCTTTACTTTGAGGTCCTCCCGGATGACAGAGCTTCTCACCCTATCTCTAAGGGAGAGCCCTGCCACCCGGCGGAGGAAACTCATTTCGGCCGCTTGTACCCGTGATCTTGTCCTTTCGGTCATAACCCAAAGCTCATGACCATAGGTGAGGATGGGAACGTAGATCGACCGGTAAATTGAGAGCTTTGCCTTCCGGCTCAGCTCCTTCTTCACCACAACGGATCGATACAGCGTCCGCATTACTGAAGATGCCGCACCGATCCGCCTCTCGATCTCACCATCCACTCTTCCCTCATTCGTGAACAAGACTCCGAGGTACTTGAACTCCTCCACTTGGGGCAGGGTCTCCTCCCCAACCCGAAGATGGCATTCCACCCTTTTCTGGGCGAGAACCATGGACTCGGACTTGGAGGTGCTGATTCTCATCCCAGTCGCTTCACACTCGGCTGCGAACCGATCCAGCGAGAGCTGAAGATCCTGGCCAGATGAAGCCATCAGGACCACATCATCTGCAAAAAGCAGTGACCTAATCCTGCAGCCACCAAACCGGATCCCCTCAACGCCTTGACTGCGCCTAGAAATTCTGTCCATAAAAGTTATGAACAGAATGGGTGACAAAGGGCAGCCTTGGCGGAGTCCAACCCTCACTGGAAATGTGTCCGACTTACTGCCGGCCATGCGGACCAAGCTCTGGCACTGATCATACAGGGAGCGGACTGCCACAATCAGACAGTCTGATACCCCGTACTCTCTAAGCACTCCCCACAGGACTTCCCGAGGGACACGGTTGAATGCCTTCTCCAAGTCCACAAAGCACATGTAGACTGGTTGGGCAAACTCCCATGCACCCTCAAGGACCCTGCCCAGAGTATAGAGCTGGTCCACAGTTCCACGACCAGGACCAAAACCACACTGTTCCTCCTGAATCCGAGGTTGGACTATCCGGCGTAGCCTCCTCTCCAGTACACCTGAATAGACCTTACCGGGAAGGCTGAGGAGTGTGATCCCACGATAGTTAGAACACACCCTCCGGTTCCCCTTCTTAAAGAGAGGAACCACCACCCCGGTCTGCCAATCCAGAGGTACCGCCCCCGATGTCCACGCGATGCTGCAGAGTCTTGTCAACCAAGACAGCCCCACAGCATCCAGAGCCTTAAGGAACTCCGGGCGGATCTCATCCACCCCCGGGGCCTTGACATTGGTGGAAAATATATGGACACCTTGTTGGAAGCTGTTACCGTACGTTCCAGAATATAAGCCGCTACTTTTTCCCCGACACTTTGAACTTTGCGGCTTATGGAATTTTCTCCGCTGACGGCAAAGTATTTGTATTAAAACAAAGTGATTCATTTGGATGAATGCGGTATGTATTTATGTCAACTCTGTTGATCATTTTTCAATTCTTTAAACACTAAAACATCTTTAAAAGGTGTGGGTTTTTTTGCTCATTTTTGCATGTTCAATTGCTGAAAAACCAGGAGCCATTAAGTTCAAATGAAAGCAGCCAGTAAGACTCAAATAGATTGTTCTTTGTTGTGTCTTGTGCAGGTGCGGAACAGACTCCGGAGAGCTATAGTCACATTAGAGAGCGAACCCAGAAGCATTTAGACAGCTATGCTCGAGAAGGCCTGCGTACTCTCTGCATTGCTAAAAAGGTAACTCGAGTGTGGCCTATTTTCTAGATGGACAATTTACCATCCATTGTGAGTACGCTTTTTAACTAGGTCATACTTTCTATACGAAACATTGTGCTTTGATACAAACCCTGTTTCCATATGAGTTGGGAAATTGTGTTAGATGTAAATATAAACGGAATACAATGATTTGCAAATCCTTTTCAAGCCATATTCAGTTGAATATGCTACAAAGACAACATATTTGATGTTCAAACTCATAAACTTTATTTATTTTTTTGCAAATAATAATTAACTTAGAATTTCATGGCTGCAACACGTGACAAAGTAGTTGTGTTACATCACCTTTTCTTTTAACAACACTCAATAAACGATTGGGAACTGAGGAAACTAATTGTTGAAGCTTTGAAAATGGAATTCTTTCCCATTCTTGTTTTATGTAGAGCTTCAGTCGTTCAACAGTCCGGGGTCTCCGCTTCATAATGCGCCACACATTTTCGATGGGAGACAGGTCTGGACCGCAGGCGGGCCAGGAAAGTACCCGCACAATTTTTTAACGAAGTCACGCTGTTGTAACACGTGCTGAATGTGGCTTGGCATTGTCTTGCTGAAATAAGCAGGGGCGTCCATGAAAAAGACGGCAGCATATGTTGTTCCAAAAGCTGTATGTACCTTTCAGCATTAATGGTGCCTTCACAGATGTGTAAGTTACCCATGCTTTGGGCACTAATACACCCCCATACCATCACACATGCTGCCTTTTACACTTTGCGTTAAAACACTCTGGATGGTTCGCTTCCCCTTTGGTCCGGATGACACTATGTTGAATATTTCCAAAAACAATTTGAAATGTGGACTCGTCAGACCACAGAACACTTTTCCACTTTGCATCAGTCCATCTTAGATGAGCTCAGGCCCAGCGAAGCCGACGGCGTTTTTGGGTGTTGTTGATAAACGGTTTTTGCCTTGCATAGTAGAGTTTTAACTTGCACTTACAGATGTAGCGACCAACTGTAGTTACTGACAGTGGGTTTCTGAAGTGTTCCTGAGCCCATGTGGTGATATCCTTTACACACTGATGTCACTTGTTGATGCAGTACAGCCTGAGGGATCGAAGGTCACGGGCTTAGCTGCTTACGTGCAGTGATTTCTCCAGATTCTCTGAACCCTTTGATGATATTACGGAGCGTAGATGGTGAAATCCCTAAATTCCTTGCAATAGCTGGTTGAGAAAGGTTTTTCTTAAACTGTTCAACAATTTGCTCACGCATTTGTCGACAAAGTGGTGACCCTCGCCCCATCCTTGTTTGTGAATGACTGAGCATTTCATGGAATCTACTTTTATACCCAATCATGGCACCCACCTGTTCCCAATTAGCCTGCACACCTGTGGGATGTTCCAAATAAGTCTTTGATGAGCATTCCTCAACTTTATCAGTATTTATTGCCACCTTTCCCAACTTCTTTGTCACGTGTTGCTGCCATCAAATTCTAAAGTTAATGATTATTTGCAACAAAAAAAAATGTTTATGAGTTTGAACGTCAAATATGTTGTCTTTGTAGCATATTCAACTGAATATGGGGTGAAAATGATTTGCAAATCATTGTATTCCGTTTATATTTACATCTAACACAATTTCCCAACTCATATGGCTTCCTATTTTATTGGTATCTCTCTATCTGTTTTCTTACCTGGGTAGTAATGAGGCAGTTAAATCCTGGTCTCTGTGTCCAAGGTGCTAGAAGAAGAGGAATATGAGGCGTGGCTAAGGAAACATTTGCTGGCAGAGAGTAGCATTGAGAACCGAGAGGAGCTGCTACTTGATTCAGCCCAAAGACTGGAGACCAACCTCACTCTTTTGGGTAGGTGTCACTCATGGATCAAGTATGGGAACTGATATGTCCTACAAAAGCCAAAAGCAGTGAAGTTGTCACGTTGTGTAAATCAGTGGTCCCCAACCACCGGGCCATGGATCGATTGGTACCGGGCCGCACAAGAAATAAAAACAATTTAAAATATATATATATATATATATATATATATATATATATATATATATATATATATATATATATATATATATATATATATATATATATTTTTTTTTTTTTTTTAAATTATATTAATAACAGAAAGAAACAACCCTTTTGTGTGAATGAGTGTGAATGAGGGAGGGAGGTTTTTTGGGTTGGTGCACTAATTGTATCTTGTTTTTTATGTTGATTTAATTTAAAAAAAAAAAATATATATATATATATATATATATATATATATATATATAATATAATTGTAAGTTGTAATTGTAAGTGTATCTTGTTTTTTATGTTGATTTAATACACTAATTGTAAGTGTATCTTGTTTTTTATGTTGATTTAATAAAAAAAAATATATATATATATATATATATTTTTTTTTATATATATATATATATATATATATATATATATATATATATATATATATATATATATATATATATATATTTATTTTATTTTTTTTATTTTTTATTAAATCAACATAAAAAACAAGATACACTTACAATTAGTGCACCGAAAGAAAAAAAAAAGAAAGAAAAAAAATATATATATATATATATTTATTTATTTATTTTTTTTTTTTAATTAAATCAACATAAAAAACAAGATACACTTACAATTAGTGCACCAACCAATATATATATATATATATATATATATATACATATATATTAGAGATGCGCGGATAGGCAATTATTTCATCCGCAACCGCATCAGAAAGTCGTCAACCATCCGCCATCCACCCGATCTAACATTTGATCAGAACCGCATCCGCCCGCACCCGCCCGTTGTTATATAGCTAATATAGACGATGCAAGGCATTAGTGAGGTTATAAAGCTTTTGCCTGTTAAAGAAAGGAGACTGATCCAATGCAGCACAGACATTCGCGTGCCACGCTGTCACGACCCAGACGCACACCAGTGCGCAATCATATGGGAGCCGCGCTGAGCGCACCTCCAAGCGCGTCTCGCTGCCGGCGACGGCCGGGTATATGGGCCCGACGCTCCAGCGCCATCCATTTTCAGGGCTAGTTGATTCGGCAGGTGGGTTGTTACACACTCCTTAGCGGGTTCCAACTTCCATGGCCACCGTCCTAGCTGCTGTCTATATCAACCAGGGTGAGCCCCACCCCTTTCGTGAGCACACTGCGCTGGGAGTGACCCCTGTTACGCGCCCCCGGCAACGGGGGTGGCGGGCAGGTAAGCTGCGCGGGCGGAGCGCGCGGAGTGACCCCTGTTACGAGCCCCCGGCCACGGGGGTGGCGGGCAGGTAAGCTGCTTACCTGCTGCGCGTGACGCCGGCCGCGGCGAAGGCGGACGAGGCGGGGTGTCGGTGCGGTGGGCGCGGTGGTGACCCTGGACGTGCGTCGGGCCCTTCTCGCGGATCGCCTCAGCTACGGCTCCCGGTGGGGCCCTCTCGGGGGAAGGGGCCTCGGTCCCGGACCCCGGCGAGGCGTCCCTTCTCCGCTCCGTAAAAGTGTCCATCTCTTCTTTTTTTTCTTCTGTTGTGACATATGCTGCAGGTGCCTGCTCGTTTTTCGTATGTGGGTAACAACATTTAACTATGTATATATATTTACCAATTGGTTTAACTGCCACCCGCCTGAATCTATTTAAAATCTAATTTTTTTTTATTTCAACCGCCCGACCCGACCCGCGGATAAAATCTAATTTTTTTTTATTTCAACCGCCCGATCCGCGGATCATCCGCGGACTCCGCGGTTGTGTCCGCAAACCGCGCATCTCTAATATATATATATATATATTTTTATTTTTTATTTTTTTTTATTTTTATTAAATCAACATAAAAAACACAAGATACACTTACAATTAGTGCACCAACCCAAAAAACCTCCCTCCCTCATTTACACTCATTCACACTCACTCACACAAAAGGGTTGTTTCTTTCTGTTATTAATATTCTGGTAGGTTCCTACATTATATATCAATATATATCAATACAGTCTGCAAGGGATACAGTCCGTAAGCACACATGATTGTATTATTTTATGGCAAAAAAAAACCAAAAACAAAAAATACCATACCCCCCCCTCTCACCACCGGTCCACGGGGACAAATTTTCAAGCGTTTACCGGTCCGCAGTTGCAAAAAGGTTGGGGACCACTGGTGTAAATGGTAAGTAAAAAGAGAATACAACAAATCATTTTCAACTTATATTCAATTGAATAGACTGCAAAGACAAGATATTTCATGTTCACACTGACAAACTTTGTTGCAAATAATCATGAAGTTAGAATTTAATGGCAGCAACACATTGCAAAAAAGGCATTTTTGCCAGTGTGTTACATGGCCTTTCCTTTTAACAACACTCAGTAAAGGTTTGGGAACTGAGGAGACACATTTTTGAAGTGGAATTCTTTCCCATTCTTGCTTGATGTACAGCTTAAGTTGTTCAACACTCTCCCTTCTCATATTTTAGCCAATGTCTGGACTACAGGCAGGCCAGTCTAGTACCTGCACTCTTTTACTATGAAGCCACGCTGTTGTAACACATGGCTTGGCTGAAATAAGCAGGGGCGTCCATGATAACGTTGCTTGGATGGCAACATATGTTGTTCCAAAAGCTGTATGTACCTTTCAGCATTAATGGTGCCTTCACAGATGTGTAAGTTACCCATGTCTTGGGCACTAATACACCCCCATACCATCACACATGCTGCCTTTTACACTTTCACCCTAGAACAGTCCGGGTGGTTCTTTTCCTCTTTGGTCCACAGTTTCCAAAACCAATTTGAAATGTGGACTCGTCAGACCACAGAACACTTTTCCACTTTGCATCAGTCCATCTTAGATGAGCTCAGGCCCAGCGAAGCCGGCGGCTTTTCTGGGTGTTGTTGATAAATGGTTTTCGCTTTGCATAGAAAGAGTTTTAACTTGCACTTACAGATGTAGCGATCAACTGTAGCTATTGACAGTGGTTTTCTGAAGTGTTCCTGAGCCCATGTGGTGATATCCTTTACACATTGATGTGGCTTTTTGATGCAGTACTGCCTGAGGGATCTAAGGTGCATAATATCATGGCTTACATGCAGTGATTTCTCCGGATTCTCCGAACCTTTTGATGATATTACGGAGCGTAGATGGTGAAATCCCTAAAATTCCTTGTCGAGGAATGTTGTTCTTAAACAATTTGCTCAGGCATTTGTTGACAAAGTGGTGACCCTCGGCCCCCGGTCCTTGTTTGTGAATGACTGAGCATTTCACGGAAGCAGTTTTTATACCCAATCATGGCACCAGGGCCGGCCCGTGGCATAGGCCGTATAGGCAAATGCTAAGGGCGCCGTCCATCAGGGGGCGCCACGCCAGTGCCACAAATGTTGGAGAAAAAAGAAAAGAAAAAAAAGTTGGTACTATTATTTCTAAATACAAAAAATAATCCCACGTTAATTAAAATGCAAAGTAAAGCCTATTTAATAGAAATATTATTTGTTACAACATTACGCCCCCCCTCCTCCCCCCGCACGGTGCGCCCCCTCCCTTCCCGTATCATGACTCTTTGTGGACGTCACCACATCAAAAAATCAACACAAGATGCCAAAACATCTATGAATTAGTATACAACAGTTTTGTAATATGTAATTAATTAATTAATTCAGTCATTATTAACATACTGAGATGAAGAATATCTTATTTTAAATAAGGTTGAAAGTATTTCTCATAATTCTTCTTCTTTGTACTCTGTAAGCACTATTATTTTGAACAACCTCTTAAAACTGGATCATATCAGTACAATTTTTAACTTCTTTACTTAATCCATTCCATCATTTAATTCCACATACTGATATGCTAAAAGTTCTAAGTGTTGTACGTGCATATAAATGTTTGTATTAGATCTTTTAAGCAGGTGTTTTTTGTTTACATTGTTATATTGCCTTCTGGTTAGCTAATGTTTGCCCTGCAGGTAATCGTCACTTTTCCACCCCTTTATATATTAAAGGTCAAAGACAAAGCTCTTCGGGTTCTTGTGAGTATATACACTTTACTGCCGATGTGGGGGGGGCGCCACCTAAAATCTTGCCAAGGGCGCCAGATTGGTTAGGGCCGGGCCTGCATGGCACCCACCTGTTCCCAATTAGCCTGTTCACCTGTGGGATGTTCCGAATAAGTCTTTGATGAGCATTCCTCAACTTTATCACTCTTTTTTTGCCACTTGTGCCAGCTTTTTTGAAACATGTTGCAGCCATCAAATTCCAAATGAGCTAATATTTGCACATTGTACTCTAACCTACCACTTGTATCATAGGGTAACTGTGTAGACCTAAAAGAAACATGTTTCCATACCTTTCAGGGACCACAGGCATCGTAGACCGACTACAGGAGGAGGTGCCGGAGACCATTGAAAGTCTTCAGAGGGCTGGTATCAAAGTGTGGGTCCTCACTGGAGACAAACAAGAGACAGCCATCAACATCGCCTACGCCTGTAGACTTCTATGTCCCCAGGACCAACTTCTGACCGCCAACTGTGACAGCAAGGTCAGGAGCACTCCAGAGTGTGCTTACTAAAGTCAGCACTTTGGATTCTGCATTGGCGTTCCAACCGAGTCTCTCTGATTCCGCCAATGGATTTAGACTCAAGCAGTAGAGTGGTTGTGGTCCTTAGTTCCTCCCAGTCACCGTGTGGAGATATCACTGGGCAAGATACACTATATTGCCAGAAGTATTTGGCCACTGTTGCGTTTTGGACCAATTCAAGTCACAAGTCGCTCCCAAGCTCTTTACGACACTTAAAGCTGAGTTGAAAAACCACCAGAGACAGAATAGGTATTTTGTAATATATTTGCAAAGCTTTGCAGATATATTTTTGAGACCAGTCCAGCATAGAACATTCTATCGCGCCGCCAAAATGGTCTGTGTCCCCCTG
>NC_084573.2:39487500-39627500 GCF_033978685.3 Nerophis lumbriciformis
TGCCCTTTGTCAGCGATTCTGTTCATAACTTTTATGGACAGAATTTCTAGGCGCAGTCAAGGCGTTGAGGGGATCCGGTTTGGTGGCTGCAGGATTAGGTCTCTGCTTTTTGCAGATGATTTGGTCCTGATGGCTTCATCTGGCCAGGATCTTCAGCTCTCACTGGATCGGTTTGCAGCTGAGTGTGAAGCGACTGGGATGAGAATCAGCACCTCCAAGTCCGAGTCCATGGTTCTCGCCCGGAAAAGGGTGGAGTGCCATCTCCGGGTTGGGGAGGAGATCTTGCCCCAAGTGGAGGAGTTCAAGTACCTCGGAGTCTTGTTCACGAGTGAGGGAAGAGTGGATCGTGAGATCGACAGGCGGATCGGTGCGGCGTCTTCAGTAATGCGGACGCTGTATCGATCCGTTGTGGTGAAGAAGGAGCTGAGCCGGAAGGCAAAGCTCTCAATTTACCGGTCGATCTACGTTCCCATCCTCACCTATGGTCATGAGCTTTGGGTTATGACCGAAAGGACAAGATCACGGGTACAAGCGTTCGAAATGAGTTTCCTCCGCCGGGTGGCGGGGCTCTCCCTTAGAGATAGGGTGAGAAGCTCTGTCATCCGGGGGGAGCTCAAAGTAAAGCCGCTGCTCCTCCGCATCGAGAGGAGCCAGATGAGGTGGTTCGGGCATCTGGTCAGGATGCCACCCGAGCCCCTCCCTAAGGAGGTGTTTAGGGCATGTCCGACCGGTAGGAGGCCACGAGGAAGACCCAGGACACGTTGGGAAGACTATGTCTCCCGGCTGGCCTGGGAACGCCTCGGGATCCCCCGGGAGGAGCTGGACGAAGTGGCTGGGGAGAGGGAAGTCTGGGCTTCCCTGCTTAGGCTGCTGCCCCCGCGACCCGACCTCGGATAAGCGGAAGAAGATGGATGGATGGATGGATGGATGGATGGAGGAACAGAACCAAGGTAGCATCGGTCTGAAATCCCTCCTCACGCACGCCACCAACTGAAAGTCGGGGCAATGTTGATCCCTGACTGCCCTTTTATTTGGGCCGACCTCATTTTTTTTTTTTTTTTTTTTTGTCTCCTCAGACAAAACTTTTCGTTTCTTTGGTTGTTTTGCAGCTGCTGTGATGATAGCATTAATTACGCATAGTTGTTCGCACCGACTTCTATCTTTGCAACAAATGGGGTTAAGGGGGCGTGACGTAGCCATAAAGCCCAGTCAGCGCATGTGTAGCATTTTGTGTGGCTCACTCCTCACTCCAGACCCCTCAGACCCTGGCACAGGTGTCATTCCAAAAGTTATGAAGATATTTTATGAAGGTTGAAAAATTGCATTCACTTTTACAGTACTACTGAAAATATATTGCTTTGTTTGCCTAGAAACTTTGGACTGTACTCTTATTAGAATCATGATCAAATAATGTCAATATCACAACAATAATGTAATGACCTTGAAAACATGTGTAGTATGTACAAAATAATAGGTATCAGCAAAACTAACCATGAATTTACTTACACTACATTGCCAAAAGTATTTGGCCACCCATCCAAATGGTGAGAACCAGGTGTCCTAATCACTTGGCCCGGTGTATCAAATCAAGCACTTAGGCATGGAGACTGTTTCTACAAACATTTGTGAAAGAATGGGCCGCTTTCAGTGATTTCCAGCATGGAACTGTCATAGGATGCCAACAAATCCAGTCCTAAATATTCCAAAGTCAACTTTATTCTAAGAAAAGTGAAGAGTTTGGGAACAACAGCAACTCAGCCACCAAGTGGTAGGCCAGGTAAACTGACAGAGAGGTCAGCATAGTGCAAAGACTTTCTGTCACTTGCTACACAGCTCCAAACTTAATGTGACCTTCCAATTAGCCCACGTACAGTACGCAGAGAGCTTCATGGAATGGGTTTCCATTGTCAAGACTTGGACTTTGGCTTGGTTTGTTCTCCCGTGGTGCAAATGAACTGGACTGGTCAAGGCTTGAAGGTGGGCACATGATTTATTTTAAACCATCAAAAAAGGAATAAACAAAAAGCGCGCACAGTGGCGGAGAATAAAACTAGACTTTAAACCCAAAACTTGCACATTGGCAGAAACTATGAACAATTAAACAAAACACTAACTGTGGCTTAACAAACAAAAACTTACTTGGCATGGAACCGGCATGAAAAAAAGAGTAGCAAGGGTCATCAGGGTGTGGAGAGTGTGCAGGAGCATAAATGTGGTGATGTCGTCAGAACGAACAACAGAAAATGAATGAACTTAAATACTATGGACATGATTAGTGAGAGCAGGTGCGTGACTCGAAACGTGAAACAGGTGCGTGACGTGACAGGTGAAAACTAATGGTTGCTATGGTGACAAGAGTGCACGATGAGTCCAAACGTGGAACAGGTGCGTGACGTGACAGGTGAAACTAATGGTTGCTATGGTGACAAAACAAAACAAAAGTGCACAAAAAGTCCAAAATTCAAACCGAACATTACTAAAACAAAACATGATCACACAGACATGACATCCATGGCCGAGCAGCCGCATCTAAGCCATACATCCAATCCAATCCACTTTATTTATATAGCACATTTAAACAACAAAATGTTTCCAAAGTGCTGCACAACAATATTAAAAACAATATAAAATAAATATGATTAAAAACTATTTTAAAGGGTAAAACCAATTAAAACGGTAAATAGAAATCAAAATTTTAAAAACACAGAGGACCACATCACCAAGTCCAATGCAAAGCGTGGGATGCAGTGGTGTAAAGGACATCACCATTGGACTCTAGAGCAGTCTTCTCTGGACTGATGAATCACACTTTTCCATCTGGCAATCTGATGGACCAGTCTGGGTTTGGAGGTTGCCAGGAGAATGCTGCATTTCGGACTGCATTGTGCCGCGTGTGACATTTGCTGGAGGAGGAATTAGGGTGTGGGGTTGTTTTTCAGGAGTTAGTTCCAGTGAAAGGAACTTTGAATGCTCCAGGATACCAAAAACATTTTGGACAATTCCATGCTCCCAACCTTGTGGGAACAGTTTGGAGCGAGCCCCTTCCTCTTCCAACATGACTGTGCACAAAGCAAGGTCCATAAAGACATGGATGACAGAGTCTGGTGTGGATGAACTTGACTGGCCTGCACAGAGTCCTGACCTGAACTCCGATAGAACACCTTTTGGATGAATTAGAAGGGAGACTGACCAACATCAGTGTGTGACCTCACCAATGCACTTTTGGAAGAATGGTGGACAATTCCTATAAACACACTCTGCAACCTTGTGGACAGCCTTCGCAGAAGAGTTGAAGCTGTAATAGCTGCAAAAGGTCATATTGAACCCTATGGGTTAGGAATGGGATGGCACTTCAAGTTCATATGTGAGTCAAGGCAGGTGGACTTTTGGCAATATAGTGTAGTATCCATACCTAAATGGTGAGGTATCGATGGTGTAGGTGAGGTCAGCTCCACATATATAAATAGAAACGATCATTTAAAATATATATATTTTTTTTTTTCATTGAGTTTCTTTAAAAATGTCACTGTTTTTCTTAATTGCAGACACAAAAGTGTCCATCAGGGCTTTAAAACATTGCAATTGTGAAAACCTTGATTATGGCAGTGATAAATACATATTTATTCACTCTCTCCACAACATAAATGTCATATTTTGCTCCTTTTTGTCCACCCTGGAGACATGTTGTGTTGATTCTTTGGCATCGTTCATCACACTCCTCCTGTAAGTGTTTCTTTTATTTCTTCTTTAGGGCCAGCTCTTTAAATGTTACATTATTCTGACATGAGAACATCTGCTGGGAAAATAAAAGCTGTAACATATGCTTTGCATTTTCTACTTCTGTTCAAACAAAAAGAACGTATGCAAGGCTGCCATCGCTGGTGGGAAAGGAAAACATTTGTCGCCATCCAGCTGAGCGTCTGAGGGTGTCACACTTTTTTACTACTGGTGTGGTGAAGGAGGGCCGTGTTGTGTTCTGCAGCAAATCAGTCAGCGTGTTGTTGAAACATATGCATCACATTCATTGTCTGGAGGAGAAATACTTCAGTGTGTGAAAGAAGCAAAAGGTCAATATGTCCTCCCATGTGTGTGTCAGGCTGAGAAAACTGCAACCTCCATTATTATTATTATTATAATAATTATTATTATTATTATTATTATTATTATTATAATTATTATTATTATAATTATTATTATTATTATTATTATTATAATTACTATTATTATTATTATTATTATTTGTATTATTATTATAATTATTTTTTATTTTTTTATTTTTTATTTTTTTACATATTATTATTATTATTATTAATATTATTATTTTTATTATTATTATTATTATTATAATTTATTTTTTTTTTAATTATTATTAATATTATTATTATTATTATTAATATTATTATTTTTATTATTATTATTATTATTATAATTATTTTTATTTTTATTTTTATTATTAATATTATTATTATTATTATTATTATTATTATTATTATTATTATTTTTATTATTATTATTATTATTATAATTATTTTTATTTTTATTTTTATTATTAATATTAATATTATTATTATTATTATTATTATTATTATTATGTTACCAGTTTGTTTGTTTTTTAAATGCATAATCTTCAAGTGAACAAAACTCACTCACTAGCACAGGGAGCCTTATATAAGTGTTATAATGAAGACCACACATGATGTAAGTGTCTATATTAGCCTACTATCAAAATGACTTTAAAGTCTTATATAAGTGTTATAATGAAGACAACACATGATGTAAGTGTCTATATTAGCCTACTATCAAAATGACTTTAAAAGTCTTATACAAGTGTTATAATGAAGACAACACATGATGTAAGTGTCTATATTAGCCTACTATCAAAATGACTTTAAAAGTCTTATATAAGTGTTATAATGAAGACAACACATCATGTAAGTGTCTATATTAGCCTACTATCAAAATGACTTTAAAAGTCTTATTTAAATGTTATAATGAAGGCAACACATGATGTAAGTGTCTATATTAGCCTACTATCAAAATGACTTTAAAAGCCTTATATAAGTGTTATAATGAAGACAACACATGATGTAAGTGTCTATATTAGCCTACTATCAAAATGACTTTAAAAGTCTTATGTAAGTGTTATAATGAAGACAACACATGATGTAAGTGTCTATATTAGCCTACTATCAAAATGACTTTAAAAGTCTCATATAAGTGTTATAATGAAGACAACACATGATGTAAGTGTCTATATTAGCCTACTATCAAAATGACTTTAAAAGACCAAGAGTGACATGAAATGGGGCAAGAGTGACCTCCTCACTCAATGCTGAAGAAATAATAAATTCACAAAAGAAGCAAACTTCATGAATGTTTTTAGTGAGCAACAAGTATGTGCTCCAATCACTACGTCACAAAACAATAAGAGTTGTAGAAATGATTGACAGCCATGACATGATGTTCTTTACAAGTGTACGTACACTTTTGACCACCACTGTACATATGAAATGTGTCATGGTGTAAACAAAAGGTGTTTCTCCACCGTGAATTGCGTACAGAAAATGTTAAGAACGTCGTGTTTTGACGTGTTATGATGAAAAATAAACTAATGATAGAAACATAAACAAATGTTCAATACTGGTCCAATTAACTGGTTGTGGAGGGAGGTGTGGCCAGCGCGCCCGCAGGAGCAAAGGTCACCGCCTCTGTCTATGGTGCTGAGGACGAGCACCATCAGATAGGGGCGGGGCATGGGCTGACGGCGAGACACAGCCGGCAGGTGATTAGATTTCACAATCTAATCATCTGTTGTCTTTAACAGTAAGCGGCCGGGAGCAGGAGGGGAGGAAGGATACGGACGTGGCTGAAAAGTCGCGTCCTGCTGGAGAGAAAAGTCGTGATAAAATCTATGTACATTAAAACTTTGTTCAACTTTGCACGCCTGACTCCTGTGAAGTGTGTGTCAGAGGGGCCGCGAGGAAGATACTTCCACACTGTTGGAAAAGTATTTTGTGCACGATTACAATTGATTTTTATATATTTACTTGAGTAAAAATCATTCATTTTGAATACAAAATTTTAATTGTTATATTATAATTTGAATTTTCTACATTTATAAATGTTGTAGTTTTTATCTTCCATAACGTCTTATATAAGTACAAACCCCGTTTCCATATGAGTTGGGAAATTGTGTTAGATGTAAATATAAACGGAATACAATGATTTGCAAATCCTTTTCAAGCCATATTCAGTTGAATATGCTACAAAGACAACATATTTGATGTTCAAACTCATAAACTTTATTTGTTTTTTTGCAAATAATAATTAACTTAGAATTTCATGGCTGCAACACGTGACAAAGTAGTTGGGAAAGGGCATGTTCACCACTGTGTTACATGGCCTTTCCTTTTAACAACACTCAGTAAAGGTTTGGGAACTGAGGAGACACATTTTTGAAGCTTCTCAGGTGGAATTCTTTCCCATTCTTGCTTGATGTACAGCTTAAGTTGTTCAACAGTCCGGGGGTCTCCCTTCTGCTATTTTAGGCTTCACATTTTCAATGGGAGACAGGTCTGGACTACAGGCAGGCCAGTCTAGTACCCGCACTCTTTTACTATGAAGCCACGTTGATGTAACACCTGGCTTGGCATTGTCTTGCTGAAATAAGCAGGGGCGTCCATGATAACGTCGCTTGGATGGCAACATATGTTGCTCCAAAAGCTGTATGTACCTTTCAGCATTAATGGTGCCTTCACAGATGTGTAAGTTACCCATGCCTTGGCCACTAATACACCCCCATACCATCACACATGCTGCCTTTTACACTTTGCGCCTATAACAATCCGGATGGTTCTTTTCCTCTTTGGTCCGGAGGACACGACGTCCACAGTTTCCAAAAACAATTTGAAATGTGGACTCGTCAGACCACAGAAGACTTTTCCACTTTGTATCAGTCCATCTTAGATGAGCTCAGGCCCAGCGAAGCCGACGGCGTTTCTGGGTGTTGTTGATAAACGGTTTTCGCCTTGCATAGGAGAGTTTTAACTTGCACTTACAGATGTAGCGACCGACTGTAGTTACTGACAGTGGGTTTCTGAAGTGTTCCTGAGCCCATGTGGTGATATCCTTTACACACTGATGTGGCTTGTTGATGCAGTACAGCCTGAGGGATGGAAGGTCACGGGCTTAGCTGCTTACGTGCAGTGATTTCTCCAGATTCTCAGAACCCTTTGATGATATTACGGAGCGTAGATGGTGAAATCCCTAAATTCCTTGCAATAGCTGCTTGAGAAAGGTTTTTCTTAAACTGTTCAACAATTTGCTCAGGCATTTGTTGACAAAGTGGTGACCCTCGCCCCATCCTTGTTTGTGAATGACTGAGCATTTCATGGAATCTACTTTTATACCCAATCATGGCACCCACCTGTTCCCAATTAGCCTGCACACCTGTGGGATGTTCCAAATAAGTGTTTGATGAGCATTCCTCAACTTTATCAGTATTTATTGCCACCTTTCACAACTTCTTTGTCACGTGTTGCTGCCATCAAATTCTAAAGTTAATGATTATTTGCCAAAAAATAAATAAAGTTTATGAGTTTGAACATCAAATATGTTGTCTTTGTAGCATATTCAACTGAATATGGCTTGAAAAGGATTTGCAAATCATTATATTCTGTTTATATTTACATCTAACACAATTTCCCAACTCATATGGAAACGGGGTTTGTATTATAATGAAGACAACCACTTTGTATTAGAAATGGCAACAGCGGAGGATGCATGTGCATGTACGAGCCAGTCTTCCCCACAGCAAGAGGATAGAGAAAAGTGGGGTGTGACGATCTGTCACGTTTACATCTTTTTTGTGTTTCCTTAGTTGGTGTTTATTTTCCTGTCAGCGCACTTATTTTAGTTCCACTTCCTGCTTGTTTCCCCTCACCTGATTGGCCGCCCGGCCACACCTGTCGTCAATCCGCTGGCTGCTATTCACGCCTGCCTCGCCCTCCAGTCAGGGCTCGATGATTGTTCCCCGTGTTTCCTGCATGTGCACTTGCCAGTTGCATTATTTCCTCTTTGACATGAAAGTTATGTTTACCTGCCGTCTCTGCGTCCCGGGGTTCAACACCAACAGAACCTGACATGGGGAACTTCATGGCCAACAATGGCGGACTGGCACAAAGCTCTTGAGGTACATTTGGGACCAAGACTTCCGTCTTTGTCTTCACGAGCTTTCTGTCTCAGCAGTGATTAGAGCTTATATAAATAAATGAAACCAAGCTACCAAGAACTAAAACAGTTCCTGTGGATTTTTGTTGTACTCCGGTTATTTTTGGTGGGAACTCAAGTGGGTATTTTCTGACTAAAGTTCCTGCGCTGAAAATCCATCTCCTGGCTGGTCTTGCACCATCCAGCGTCACCACGGAGAGCATTCATGAGGTCTGGGCCAGTTGTGGACAAACATCTGGATGTGATTTCTGTCATGTGACAGCTTTGACCCGACAGCTGATCCGACCTCGGAGTTGAACATCCATCCTTGAGTTGGTATGGCTCGTTCCTTTGATTGCCAGATGTGCTTCTGCATTTGAAGGCTGCTTCAGATTTAGACCAAACAAAAACATCTTGGTGTGTCCACTCTGCTTCTGAGGTAGTTCCAAGAAGGAACTTCTTTGATGGCTTCTCCGTGGAACGGAACAGGCTGGATGGTGCCGGACTTCAGCAGCTCCCTCTGGTCTCGTGTTAGTCCTGCAGCTGCCGGCCAGGAGGTCTTGTCCCGGACCTTCTTCTGTGTTTGTGGCACACGTTCAAGCTCTTGTGCAAAGTCCTGCTTCTCTCGTGTTTTGGGAGATCGGATGTCTTCATATTTCGTGTTCTCTGATCATGTCCTTCATTGGCACTGACCAGGCGGAACCTTCACCCTTGACCCGCAAGACCAACCACATTTAGAATCACCGGATTCATAAATCTGTTCACTTTCTCAAAAACCTTACGACCCGGTGCACCTTACGCACGTATTAATTCTGCTTGTGCCTACCGACCTCGAAGTCATTGTATTTGGTGCATGGTGTAATGATTAAGTGCGACAGTCACACAAAAGAGATAAGTGTGGGCTTTGTACCGAGGATGTCGTTGTGGCTTGTGCAGCCCTTTGAGACACTTGTGATTTAGGGCTATATAAATAAATAAAGATTGATTGATTGATTGATTGAAGTGTGGACCGCAGGTTCAATAAATGACTCTAGCAAGTACAGGTTGGCAAGCAACACCAAAACTGTGGCCATATCATTGAGAATATAGAACGTTACACACGGCACTCCAAAATCTGTGAAAATATTTTTGTACGACTTTGGTAAGCTGCGATTTTCGGTGCATTACAGCTACCATAGTCAGACGTACTGTGCTTCAACGTCCGGATATTATTATAAGGAACTAGAGATGCACGGTTTGCGGGCACAACCGCGGAGTCCGCGGATTATCCGCGGAGTCCGCGGATTATCCACGGATCGGGCGGATGAAATTTAAAAAAATTAGATTTTATCCGCGGGTCGGGTCGGGTCGGGTCGGGCGGTTGAAATAAAAAAAAATTAGATTTTAAATAGATTCAGGCGGGTGGCAGTTAAACCAATTGGTAAATATATATACATAGTTAAATGTTGTTACCCACATACGAAAAACGAGCAGGCACCTGCTGCATTTGCCACAACAGAAGAAAAAAAAAGAAAAGAGATGGACACTTTTACGGAGCGGAGAAGGCCCCCGACGCCTCGCCGGGGTCCGGGACCGAGGCCCCTTCCCCCGAGAGGGCCCCACCGGGAGCCGTAGCTGAGGCGATCCGCGAGAAGGGCCCGACGCACGTCCAGGGTCACCACCGCGCCCACGTCACGCGCAGCAGGTAAGCAGTTTACCTGCCCGCCACCCCCGTGGCCGGGGGCTCGTAACAGGGGTCACTCCGCGCGCTCCGCCCGCGCAGCTTACCTGCCCGCCACCCCTGTTGCCAGGGTCGCGTAACAGGGGTCACTCCGCGCGCAGTGCGCTCACGAAAGGGGTGGGGCTCACCCTGGTTGATATAGACAGCAGCTAGGACGGTGGCCATGGACGTCGGAACCCGCTAAGGAGTGTGTAACAACCCACCTGCCGAATCAACTAGCCCTGAAAATGGATGGCGCTGGAGCGTCGGGCCCATACCCGGCCGTCGCCGGCAGCGAGACGCGCTTGGAGGTGCGCTCAGCGCGGCTCCCATATGATTGCGCACTGGTGTGCGTCTGGGTCGTGACAGCGTGGCACGCGAATGTCTGTACTGCATTGGATCAGTCTCCTTTCTTTAACAGGCAAAAGCTTTATAACCTCACTAATGCCTTGCATCGTCTATATTAGATATATAACAACGGGCGGGTGCGGGCGGATGGCGGGCGGATGCGGTTCTGATCAAATGTTAGATCGGGTGGATTGCGGATGGTTGACGACTTTCTGATGCGGTTGCGGATGAAATAATTGCCTATCCGCGCATCTCTATAAGGAACCCATAATGGCACCTATTTGTAAACGTTATCTGGCGTTTTGTTTTCGACCAACTCATCTTACCTACTAGCTCCTGCTGGTAGGTATTTGGGCTCTGCAAAAGTCTCGAACATTTGTGCAAGTTCGCCATTGTAGCCTGTGCCATAGCCAATGAGCTCCTTCTTTTTCTCCATCCTCTCGTCGTGGGACATCCATCCTTGCCAATTTTTAAACATAAAGTAGCGTACACTCCGTCAGTTCAGCACCTCCAAGTCCGAGTCCATGGTTCTCGCCCGGAAAAGGGTGCAGTGCCATCTCCGGGTTGGGGAGGAGACCCTTCCCCAAGTGGAGGAGTTCAAGTACCTGGGAGTCTTGTTCACCAGTGAGGGAAGAGTGGATGGTGAGATGGACAGGTGGATCGGTGCGGTGTCTTCAGTAATGCGGACGCTGTATCGATCCGTTGTGGTGAAGAAGGAGCTGAGCCGGAAGGCAAAGCTCTCAATTTACCGGTCGATCTACGTTCCCATCCTCACCTATGGTCATGAGCTTTGGGTTATGAGCGAAAGGACAAGATCACGGGTACAAGCGGCCCAAATGAGTTTCCTCCGCCGGGTGGCGGGTCTCTCCCTTAGAGATAGGGTGAGAAGATCAGTCATCCGGGAGGAACTCAAAGTAAAGCCGCTGCTCCTCCACATGGAGAGGAGCCAGATGAGGTGGTTCGGGCATCTGGTCAGGATGCCACCCGAACGCCTCCCTATGGAGGTGTTTAGGGCACGTCCGACCGGTAGGAGGCCACGGGGAAGACCCAGGACACGTTGGGAAGACTATCTCTCCCGGCTGGCCTGGGAACGCCTCGGGATCCCCCGGGAAGAGCTGGACAAAGTGGCTGGGGAGAGGGAAGTCTGGGCTTCTCTGGATGGATTGATATATATATTTCTTGTAAACACCTTTTTCAGATTGCCAAATCCCATTCGAGGTACTTCTCCGGTCATAAAAAACCTGATCCTCACCCCAGAAAAGTCAACCTTCAGTTTGACGCCATGCCGGATGCAAACAAATCCCACAATCCTTTGCTATCCGAGCGCAGTACGTGCGTAATGACTTGGAATCCTGGTCAGGTGCATCTTCTGATTGAGCTTTCAGCCTCTATTGGGGTTACTACAAACATACCACGAGTTTGTCGAACACGGATTTCTAAATACCCCAAAAATGACCTTCGTTTCTAAAACATTTTAATGTCCCAGAAGTGATCAAAATACTGACTATTTTCCGTTGCAGTTTCCGTTATTTTCCGTGCATATGAACGTGGTCACTGGTAGAAATGTTGATGGTAATGACACCCTGAAGGGTCCGATGGGTCAGTACCTGGTCATACCTATTTGTATTTAATAAAGTCAAACACAAACAATGCAAGAAGAGACGTGACTTCACTTCTGGCCGTGGCTCCTTGTTTGGTGTCTTACCTTTTACATAATAAGAAGGTCACAAATCATATAGACTACCGTATTTTTCGGAGTATAAGTCGCACCAGAGTATAAGTCGCACCTGCCGAAAATGCATATTAAAAAAGGAAAAAAACATATACAGGTAAAAGCCAGTAAATTAGAATATTTTGAAAAACTTGATTTATTTCAGTAATTGCATTCAAAAGGTGTAACTTGTACATTATATTTATTCATTGCACACAGACTGATGCATTCAAATGTTTATTTCATTTAATTTTGATGATTTGAAGTGGCAACAAATGAAAATCCAAAATTCCGTGTGTCACAAAATTAGAATATTACTTAAGGCTAATACAAAAAAGGGATTTTTAGAAATGTTGGCCAACTGAAAAGTATGAAAATGAAAAATATGAGCATGTACAATACTCAATACTTGGTTGGAGCTCCTTTTGCCTCAATTACTGCGTTAATGCGGCGTGGCATGGAGTCGATGAGTTTCTGGCACTGCTCAGGTGTTATGAGAGCCCAGGTTGCTCTGATAGTGGCCTTCAACTCTTCTGCGTTTTTGGGTCTGGCATTCTGCATCTTCCTTTTCACAATACCCCACAGATTTTCTATGGGGCTAAGGTCAGGGGAGTTGGCGGGCCAATTTAGAACAGAAATACCATGGTCTGTAAACCAGGCACGGGTAGATTTTGCGCTGTGTGCAGGCGCCAAGTCCTGTTGGAACTTGAAATCTCCATCTCCATAGAGCAGGTCAGCAGCAGGAAGCATGAAGTGCTCTAAAACTTGCTGGTAGACGGCTGCGTTGACCCTGGATCTCAGGAAACAGAGTGGACCGACACCAGCAGATGACATGGCACCCCAAACCATCACTGATGGTGGAAACTTTACACTAGACTTCAGGCAACGTGGATCCTGTGCCTCTCCTGTCTTCCTCCAGACTCTGGGACCTCGATTTCCAAAGGAAATGCAAAATTTGCATGGTTGGGTGATGGTTTGGGGTGCCATGTCATCTGCTGGTGTCGGTCCACTCTGTTTCCTGAGATCCAGGGTCAACACAGCCGTCTACCAGCAAGTTTTAGAGCACTTCATGCTTCCTGCTGCTGACCTGCTCTATGGAGATGGAGATTTCAAGTTCCAACAGGACTTGGCGCCTGCACACAGCGCAAAATCTACCCGTGCCTGGTTTACGGACCATGGTATTTCTGTTCTAAATTGGCCCGCCAACTCCCCTGACCTTAGCCCCATAGAAAATCTGTGGGGTATTGTGAAAAGGAAGATGCAGAATGCCAGACCCAAAAACGCAGAAGAGTTGAAGGCCACTATCAGAGCAACCTGGGCTCTCATAACACCTGAGCAGTGCCAGAAACTCATGGACTCCATGCCACGCCGCATTAACGCAGTAATTGAGGCAAAAGGAGCTCCAACCAAGTATTGAGTATTGTACATGCTCATATTTTTCATTTTCATACTTTTCAGTTGGCCAACATTCCTAAAAATCCCTTTTTTGTATTAGCCTTAAGTAATATTCTAATTTTGTGACACACGGAATTTTGGATTTTCATTTGTTGCCACTTCAAATCATCAAAATTAAATGAAATAAACATTTGAATGCATCAGTCTGTGTGCAATGAATAAATATAATGTACAAGTTACACCTTTTGAATGCAATTACTGAAATAAATCAAGTTTTTCAAAATATTCTAATTTACTGGCTTTTACCTGTATAAGTCGCACTGGAGCCCGGCCAAACTATGAAAAAAACTGTGACTTATAGTCCGAAAAATACGGTATAATTTACTAAGCCTAACCTTGATTTCATTGTGCCCGATAATGAACTAATGAGACAATCATCTTGACTTTGGACACACTGCACACCAGCGAATGAAGGTCATACTTAGTCAACAGCCATACATGTCACACTAAGGGTGGCAGTATGAACAATGCCAACACTGTCATAAACATGTGCCATATAGTGAAACCACACTAAACAACACTGTCATTGTCAAGACTTGGACTGTGGCGTGGTTTGTTCTCCCGTGCTGCAAATGAACATTTGGACCAGTCATGGCGTGAAGGTAAATACATGATTTATTTAACACTATAACTACAAAGAAATGATCAAACAAAAGGCGCGCACAGGGGCGGAGGTACAATACTAGACTATAAACACAAAACTTGCACATTGGCAGAAACTATGAACAATTAAACAAAACACTAACTGTGGCATGAATCAAAACAAAACTTACTTGGCATGGACATGAAGTGCGCAGAGATGGACAGAGTGTGACAGGGGGCATAAATGCGGGGATGTCGTCAGGACAAACAACAGAAAATGAATGAACTTAAATACTATGGACATGATTAGTGAAAGCAGGTGCGTGACTCAAAACGTGAAACAGGTGCGTGACGTGACAGGTGAAAACTAATGGTTGCTATGGTGACAAACAAGAGTGCACAATGAGTCCAAACGTGGAACAGGTGAAACTAATGGGGTAATCATGGAAACAAGACAAGGGAGTGAAAAGCCAGAAACTAAACAAAACATGACTTAAAACAAAACATGATTACACAAACATGACAGTCATAAACATGTGTCATATAGTGAAACACACTATCACAATTTCTTTTCTTTTTTTTAAATGTATACTATGTTTATAAAGTCAGTAAATACGTCCCTGGACACATGAGGACTTTGAATAAGACCAATGTATGATCCTGTAACTACTTGGTATCGGATTGATACCCAAATTTGAAATTTGTGGTATCATCACTGTAATGATACCAAGTACAAGAGTGTATCTAGTCGATACTCCATCCATCCATTTTCTACCGCTTATTCCCTTTGGGGTGGTGGGGGGCGCTGGAGCCTATCTCAGCTACAATCGGGCGGAAGGCGGCGTACACCCTGGACAAGTCGCCACCTCATCGCAGGGCCAACACAGATAGACAGACAACATTCACACTCACATCCACACACTAGGGCCAGTACTTAGGACTAACACAAGGCAAAAGTATTGGGACACTTATAGACTACAAGTAGACAAAAGTATTGGGACACTTAGGACTAACACAAGGCAAAAGTATTGGGACACTTAGGACTAACACTAGACAAATGTATTGGGACACTTATAGATTACAAGTAGACAAAAGTATTGGGACACTTAGGACTAACACTGGACAAAAGTATTGGGACACTTATAGATTACAAGTAGACAAAAGTATTGGGACACTTAGGACTAACACTGGACAAAAGTATTGGGACACTTATAGACTACAAGTAGACAAAAGTATTGGGACACTTAGGACTAACACTGGACAAAAGTATTGGGACACTTATAGACTACAAGTAGACAAAAGTATTGGGACACTTATAGATTACAAGTAGACAAAAGTATTGGGACACTAAGGACTAACACTAGACAAATGTATTGGGACACTTATAGATTACAAGTAGACAAAAGTATTGGGACACTTAGGACTAACACTGGACAAAAGTATTGGGACACTTATAGACTACAAGTAGACAAAAGTATTGGGACACTTATAGATTACAAGTAGACAAAAGTATTGGGACACTAAGGACTAACACTAGACAAATGTATTGGGACACTTATAGATTACAAGTAGACAAAAGTATTGGGACACTTAGGACTAACACTGGACAAAAGTATTGGGACACTTATAGACTACAAGTAGACAAAAGTATTGGGACACTTAGGACTAACACTGGACAAAAGTATTGGGACACTTATAGACTACAAGTAGACAAAAGTATTGGGACACTTATAGATTACAAGTAGACAAAAGTATTGGGACACTAAGGACTAACACTAGACAAATGTATTGGGACACTTATAGATTACAAGTAGACAAAAGTATTGGGACACTTAGGACTAACACTGGACAAAAGTATTGGGACACTTATAGACTACAAGTAGACAAAAGTATTGGGACACTTATAGATTACAAGTAGACAAAAGTATTGGGACACTAAGGACTAACACTAGACAAATGTATTGGGACACTTATAGATTACAAGTAGACAAAAGTATTGGGACACTTAGGACTAACACTGGACAAAAGTATTGGGACACTTATAGATTACAAGTAGACAAAAGTATTGGGACACTTAGGACTAACACTGGACAAAAGTATTGGGACACTTATAGACTACAAGTAGACAAAAGTATTGGGACACTTAGGACTAACACTGGACAAAAGTATTGGGACACTTATAGACTACAAGTAGACAAAAGTATTGGGACACTTATAGATTACAAGTAGACAAAAGTATTGGGACACTTAGGACTAACACTGGACAAAAGTATTGGGACACTTATAGACTACAAGTAGACAAAAGTATTGGGACACATAGATTACAAGTAGACAAAAGTATTGGGACACTTAGGACTAACACTGGACAAAAGTATTGGGACACTTATAGACTACAAGTAGACAAAAGTATTGGGACACTTATAGACTACAAGTAGACAAAAATATTGGGACACTTAGGACTAACACTGGACAAAAGTATTGGGACACTTATAGACTACAAGTAGACAAAAGTATTGGGACACTTAGGACTAACACTGGACAAAAGTATTGGGACACTTAGGACTGACACTAGACAAAAGTATTGGGACACGAAGGACTAACACTAGGCAAAAGTATTGGGACACTTAGGACTAACACTGGACAAAAGTATTGGGACACTTAGGACTACCACTTGGCAAAAGTATTGGGACACTTAGGACTACCACTTGGCAAAAGTATTGGAACACTTAGGACTAACACTAGGCAAAAGTATTGGGACACTTATGGACTACAAGTAGACAAAAGTATTGGGACACTTAGGACTAACACTGGACAAAAGTATTGGGACACTTATAGACTACAAGTAGACAAAAGTATTGGGACACTTAGGACTAACACTGGACAAAAGTATTGGGACACTTAGGACTACCACTTGGCAAAAGTATTGGGACACTTAGGACTAACACTAGGCAAAAGTATTGGGACACTTATGGACTACAAGTAGACAAAAGTATTGGGACATTTATGGACTACACGTAGACAAAAGTATTGGGACACTTAGGACTGACACTAGACAAAAGTATTGGGACACTAAGGACTAACACTAGAGAAATGTATTGGGACACTTATGGACTACAAGTAGACAAAAGTATTGGGACATTTATGGACTACACGTAGACAAAAGTATTGGGACACTTAGGACTAACACTAGACAAAAGTATTGGGACACTTAGGACTGACACTAGACAAAAGTATTGGGACACTAAGGACTAACACTAGAGAAATGTATTGGGACACTTATGGACTACAAGTAGACAAAAGTATTGGGACATTTATGGACTACACGTAGACAAAAGTATTGGGACACTTAGGACTAACACTGGACAAAAGTATTGGGACACTTAGGACTGACACTAGACAAAAGTATTGGGACACGAAGGACTAACACTAGGCAAAAGTATTGGGACACTTAGGACTAACACTGGACAAAAGTATTGGGACACTTAGGACTACCACTTGGCAAAAGTATTGGGACACTTAGGACTACCACTTGGCAAAAGTATTGGAACACTTAGGACTAACACTAGGCAAAAGTATTGGGACACTTATGGACTACAAGTAGACAAAAGTATTGGGACACTTAGGACTAACACTGGACAAAAGTATTGGGACACTTATAGACTACAAGTAGACAAAAGTATTGGGACACTTAGGACTAACACTGGACAAAAGTATTGGGACACTTAGGACTACCACTTGGCAAAAGTATTGGGACACTTAGGACTAACACTAGGCAAAAGTATTGGGACACTTATGGACTACAAGTAGACAAAAGTATTGGGACATTTATGGACTACACGTAGACAAAAGTATTGGGACACTTAGGACTGACACTAGACAAAAGTATTGGGACACTTAGGACTAACACAAGGCAAAAGTATTGGGACACTTATAGACTACAAGTAGACAAAAGTATTGGGACACTTAGGACTAACACTGGACAAAAGTATTGGGACACTTAGGACTGACACTAGGCAAAAGTATTGGGACACTTATAGATTACAAGTAGTCAAAAGTATTGGGACACTTAGGACTAACACTGGACAAAAGTATTGGGACAGTTAGGACTAACACTGGACAAAAGTATTGGGACACGAAGGACTAACACTAGGCAAAAGTATTGGGACACTTATAGATTACAAGTAGACAAAAGTATTGGGACACTTAGGACTAACACTGGACAAAAGTATTGGGACACTTAGGACTAACACTAGGCAAAAGTATTGGGACACTTATGGACTACAAGTAGACAAAAGTATTGGGACACTTAGGACTGACACTAGACAAAAGTATTGGGACACTAAGGACTAACACTAGAGAAATGTATTGGGACACTTATGGACTACAAGTAGACAAAAGTATTGGGACATTTATGGACTACACGTAGACAAAAGTATTGGGACACTTAGGACTAACACTAGGCTAATGTATTGGGACACTTATAGACTACAAGTAGACAAAAGTATTGGGACACTTAGGACTAACACTAGACAAAAGTATTGGGACACTTATGGACTAAAAGTAGACAAAAGTATTGGGCCACTTAGGACTAACACTAGGCATAAGTATTGGGACACTAAGGACTAATGCTAGGTAAAAGTATTGGGACACTTAGAACTAACAGTTGACTATACTGTTATGATTAAATCTATATTTTTAACCGTCACAAAATCTTTTTTCTTTTTTATTCATATTGACTTTACTTCTCATTCATCAAAGTGAATTCATGTTCATAAAAGCTTTTTCTTCTTTGTTTTTATTTAGCTCCTTCCACTTGGCCGGCGGGGTCTGAGAGCATATTCACTTTTACAAGCACTTTCAGAACCACTTTCTTCACCATACCATGCGAGATTTGAAGAGTGTCCCGCTGAGTTAGTGAGCTCTTGGGGCTTGTTTCATTGTTGCAGGTGCTTGGACTTGGCACACGCAGCTGGGACTATTAGGGATCTCGCAAGTAAGAACTCCAGCGTGTGGACACAAACAACAGAGCGCGGGTCCAAGACAGCTGGCTGGGTCTGACTCTGCTGTGCCAAGTCTCAGGCCCGACGTGCAGCACCGCCTCTTTTTTACCTTCTGTTCCACATTGACAGTCAACAGGAGTCTGCCATCAAACAGTAACATCATGTCATGGCTGTCAATCATTTCTACAACTTTTATGTTTTTGTGATGTAGTGATTGGAGCACATACTTGTTGCTCACTAAAAACATTCATGAAGTTTGCTTCTTTTATGAATTTATTATGGCTCTACTGCAAATGTGAGGGTGAAAAGTATACATACATGTCACGACTGGGACTGTGGCGTGGTTTGTTCTCCCGAGGTGCAAAAGATTTGGACCATACGTGGCGTGAAGGGGAGTACATGATTTATTTAAACACTATAACTACAAAAAAAAAGGATCAAACAAAAGGCGCTAGAGATGCGCGGATAGGCAATTATTTCATCTGCAACCGCATCACAAAAGTCGTCAACCATCCGCCATCCACCCGAACTAACATTTAATCAAAACCGCACCCGCCCGTTGTTATATATCTAATATAGACGATGCAAGGCATTAGTGAGGTTATAAAGCTTTTGCCTGTTAAAGAAAGGAGACCGATCCAATGCAGCACAGACATTCAATGCGTGCCACGCGGTCACGGCCCAGACGCACACCAGTGCGCAATCATCTGGGAGCCGCGTGGAGGTGCGATGTCCCTCGCACCCGCGGCGGCCATCCTACTCGTCGCGGCCTAGCCCTCGCGGCTCTCGCTGCCGGCGACGGCCGGGTATGGGCCCGACGCTCCAGCGCCATCCATTTTCAGGGCTAGTTGATTCGGCAGGTGGGTTGTTACACACTCCTTAGCGGGTTCCGACTTCCATGGCCACCGTCCTGCTGTCTATATCAACCAACACCTTTTCTGGGGTCTGATGAGCGTCGGCATCGGGCGCCTTAACCCGGCGTTCGGTTCATCCCGCAGCGCCAGTTCTGCTTACCAAAAGTGGCCCACTCGGCTCACCAGGGTGAGCCCCACCCCTTTCGTGAGCGCACTGCGCGCGGAGTGACCCCTGTTACGCGCCCCCGGCAACGGGGGTGGCGGGCAGGTAAGCCGCGTGGGCGGAGCGCGCGGAGTGACCCCTGTTACGAGCCCCCGGCCACGGGGGTGGCGGGCAGGTAAGCTGCTTACCTGCTGCGCGTGACGAAGGCGGACGAGGCGGGGTGTCGGTGCGGTGGGCGCGGTGGTGACCCTGGACGTGCGTCGGGCCCTTCTCGCGGATCGCCTCAGCTACGGCTCCCGGTGGGGCCCTCTCGGGGGAAGGGGCCTCGGTCCCGGACCCCGGCGAGGCGTCCCTTCTCCGCTCCGTAAAAGTGTCCATCTCTTTTTTTTTTTTCTTCTGTTGTGGCATATGCTGCAGGTGCCTGCTCGTTTTTCATATGTGGGTAACAACATTTAACTATGTATATATATTTACCAATTGGTTTAACTGCCACCCGCCTGAATCTATTTAAAATCTAATTTTTTTTTATTTCAACCGCCCGACCCGACCCGACCCGACCCGACCCGCGGATAAAATCTTTTTTTTTTTTATTTCAACCGCCCGACCCGCGGATAATCCGCGGACTCCGCGGTTGTGTCCGCAAACCGCGCATCTCTAAAAGGCGCGCACAGGGGTGGAAGTACAAAAGTTGACTATAAACACAAAACTTGCACAAAGGCAGAAACTATGAACAATTCAACAAAACTTGCAAACTATGGCATGAATAAAGAACACTTACTTGGACGAGAAACCGGCATGAAAAAAGAGCAGCAAGGGTCTTAAGGGTGTGTGGAGTGTGCAGAATAGAGATGCGCGGTTTGCGGACACAACCGCGGAGTCTGCGGATTATCCGCGGGTCGGGCGGTTGAAATAAAAAAAAATTAGATTTTATTCGCGGGTCGGGTCGGGCGGTTGAAATAAAAAAAAAATTTGATTTTATTCGCGGGTCGGGTCGGGCGGTTGAAATAAAAAAAAATTAGATTTTATTCGAGGGTCGGGTCGGGCGGTTGAAATAAAAAAAATTAGATTTTATCCGCGGGTCGGGTCGGGCGGTTGAAATAAAAAAAAATTAGATTTTATCCGCGGGTCGGGTCGGGCGGTTGAAATTTTAAAAAATTAGATTTTATCCGCAGGTCAGGTCGGGCGGTTGAAATAAAAAAAAATTAGATTTTATTCACGGGTCGGGTCGGGCGGTTGAAATAAAAAAAATTACATTTTATTCGCGGGTCGGGTCAGGCGGTTGAAATAAAAAAAAATTAGATTTTATCCGCGGGTCGGGTCGGGCGGTTGAAATAAAAAAAAATTAGATTTTATTCGCGGGTCGGGTCGGGCGGTTGAAATTAAAAAATTTTTATTTTATCCGCGGGTCAGGTCAGGCGGTTGAAATTTAAAAAAATTAGATTTTATCCGCGCAGGAGTCAAAGCGTAGGAAAAAATTAGCAGTTTATAGTACAGAATTTGTATTCTTCGAGCGCATCATTACATTCTTACGAGCTTCATTTTAGCAGCAAAATTCCAATGATAAATCAAGCTAAAAAATATCCGTCACAGAATCCTCTGGAAGTGTGCCTTGGCTGTTGTACTTGGTTCCAGTGTGGAAGGTCAAGTTCCCAGTTTTGCCCGTGTGGTGGAGCACCGTGCGAGATGCACAGCTTCTCTTTCCTGCTGCTCCGCAGCTGCAGCTCTTCAGGCAGTCCGTCTCAGCCTTTGTACTCCAGGAGGGTTCAATTAGCAGCAGCTGTGGGCTCGGCTGGGCCAGGAGACCAGACCGCACCACAACGCTCCGGAGCACCGGACTCAGGAGGGGAGCGGGTTAGGCAGACAACTTTAGGCAGATCACGGACCACTGGACACAGAGACCTGAGACATTGTAGACCGAGCAGGAGTCATAGCCGGTGATGGACCTTAGACACCCTCTTCTTGAGAGCCAGGGAACACGTGTCCTGGATAAGACCGTAGTCCGGTAGAGTTGTGGACCAGGGCTACAAGCTGGAACTATTATTACTGTGTTGACTTCCATGTACAAAATATAAAACTGTTGCACTTTCCTAAAAAGAAATATATCCCACCGATTCTACAGATTCAAAGGTCTAGATCAGGGGTGTCAAACTCAAATACAGAGTGGGCCAAAATGTAAAACTGAACAAAGCCGCGGGCCAAGGTTGAAAAAAATGAACCTTTTAATAGGGACCCAAACAAGTTTTGCATTGAATATTGAACAAGCAAGGCTTATATAACTTTACAGTGACATGCAAAATCCACTTTCAAATAATAATTAAAGCTGCAAGCAGCGTTGGTCGGGTCCGCAAACTTGGCAGGTGCTAGTCCTAAGTGTCCCAATACTTTTGTCCAGTGTTAGTCCCAAGTGTCCCAATACTTTTGTCCAGTTGTAGTCCTAAATGTCCCAATACTTTAGTCCCGTTGTAGTCCGAAGTTTACCAATACTTTTGTCAAGTTTTAGTACCAAGTAGCCCAATATGTTTGTCAAGTTTTAGTCCTAAGTGTCCCAATACTTTTGTCCAGTGTAGGTGTCCCAATACTTTTGTCCAGTGGTAGTCCTAAGTGTCCCAATACTTTTGTCCAGTTTTCATCCTAAGTGTCCCAATACTTTTGTCAAGTGTTAGTCCCAAGTGTCCCAATACTTTTGTCCAGTTTACGTCCCAAGTGTCCCAATACTTGTGTCCCGTTGTAGTCCTAAGTGTCCCAATACTTTTGTCCAGTTTTAGTCCCAAGTAGCCCAATACGTTTGTCAAGTTTTAGTCCTAAGTGTCCCAATACTTTTGTCCAGTTTTAGTCCTAAGTGTCCCAATAATTTTGTCCAGTTTTAGTCGTAAGTGTCCCAATACTTTTGTCCAGTTGTAGTCCTAAGTGTCCCAAAACTTTTGTCCCGTTGTAGTCCGAAGTTTCCCAATACTTTTGTCAAGTTTTAGTCCCAAGTAGCCCAATACGTTTGTCAAGTTTTAGTCCTAAGTGTCCCAATACTTTTGTCCAGTTTTAGTCCTAAGTGTCCCAATACTTTTGTCCAGTTGTAGTCCTAAGTGTCCCAAAACTTTTGTCCCGTTGTAGTCCGAAGTTTCCCAATACTTTTGTCCCGTTGTAGTCCAAAGTTTCCCAATACTTTTGTCAAGTTTTAGTCCTAAGTGTCCCAATACGTTTGTCAAGTTTTAGTCCTAAGTGTCCCAATACTTTTGTCCAGTTTTAGTCATAAGTGTCCCAATACTTTTGTCCAGTTGTAGTCCTAAGTGTCCCAATACTTTTGTCAAGTTTAAGTCCTAAGTGTCCCAATACTTTTGTCCAGTTTTAGTCCTAAGTGTCCCAATACTTTTGTCCAGTTTTAGTCGTAAGTGTCCCAATACTTTTGCCCCGTTGTAGTCCGAAGTTTCCCAATACTTTTGTCAAGTTTTAGTCCCAAGTAGCCCAATACTTTTGTCAAGTTTTAGTCCTAAGTGTCCCAATACTTTTGTCCCGTTGTAGTCCGAAGTTTCCCAATACTTTTGTCCAGTTTTAGTCCTAAGTGTCCCAATACTTTTGTCCAGTTTTAGTCGTAAGTGTCCCAATACTTTTGCCCCGTTGTAGTCCGAAGTTTCCCAATACTTTTGTCAAGTTTTAGTCCCAAGTAGCCCAATACATTTGTCAAGTTTTAGTCCTAAGTGTCCCAATACTTTTGTCCCGTTGTAGTCCGAAGTGTCCCAATACTTTTGTCCAGTTGTAGTCCTAAGTGTCCCAATACTTTTGTCAAGTTTTAGTCCTAAGTGTCCCAATACTTTTGTCCAGTTTTAGTCCTAAGTGTCCCAATACTTTTGTCCAGTTTTAGTCGTAAGTGTCCCAATACTTTTGCCCCGTTGTAGTCCGAAGTTTCCCAATACTTTTGTCAAGTTTTAGTCCCAAGTAGCCCAATACTTTTGTCAAGTTTTAGTCCTAAGTGTCCCAATACTTTTGTCCCGTTGTAGTCCGAAGTGTCCCAATACTTTTGTCCAGTTTTAGTCGTAAGTGTCCCAATACTTTTGCCCCGTTGTAGTCCGAAGTTTCCCAATACTTTTGTCAAGTTTTAGTCCCAAGTAGCCCAATACGTTTGTCAAGTTTTAGTCCTAAGTGTCCCAATACTTTTGTCAAGTTTTAGTCCCAAGTAGCCCAACAGTTGTTCAAATGCAACAATACATACACGTCATGATAACTAGAGATACGAAAGAGTGCAGAAAAATGGAGGGGAAGAAAGAGAAGCAACCTATATTTAGCTACTTCTAAATCACTAATCCTGGTCTCCATGGCGACAAATAAAGTAAGTTTCTTACAAGTATCATTATCACTGGAGGAAGAGGAGTATCTAAACATGCTTCACTACACAGCGTAGGAGGATACAATAGCTCACCACCGTCACAATGTAAACAAATGCCATGGGTGGATCTACACCTGACATCCACTGTAATGATACCAAGTACAGGAGCGTATATAGTCGATACTATGATTACATCCATATTTTGTATCCTCACAAAATCTTTTTTTCCTTTTTTTAAAATGGATATAATGTTTATAAAGTCAGTAAATACGTCCCTGGACACATGAGGACTTTGAATATGACCAATGTATGATCCTGTAACTACTTGGTATCACATCCATACCTAAATGTGTGGTATCATCCAAAACTAATGTCAAGAATCAAAGAAGAGAAGAATAAGTGATTATTACATTTTAACAGAAGTGTAGATAGAACATGTTAAAACAGAAAATAAGCAGATATTAGCAGCATGTCATGTCTGTGTAATCATGATTTGTTTTAAGTCATGTTTTGTTTAGTTTCTGGCTTTTCACTCCCTTGTCTTGTTTGCATGATTACCCATTAGTTTCACCTGTTCCACGTTTGGACTCATTGTGCACTCTTGTTTGTCACCATAGCAACCATTAGTTTTCACCTGTCACGTCACGCACCTGTTTCACGTTTTGAGTCACGCACCTGCTTTCACTAATCATGTCCATAGTATTTAAGTTCATTCATTTTCTGTTGTTCGTCCTGACGACATCACCACATTTATGCTCTGTCCATTATTTCCATGTCCATTCCTCAAGCAACTATTTTTGTCCAAGCCAAGTAAGTTTTTGTTCCATGTTTATAGTCTTTTTGGTTTCATAGTTTGTTCTCCGCCATTGTGCGTGTTTTTTCGTTTGTACTTTTTTGCTATAGTCTTTTGGTTTCATAGTTTATTCGCCGCCACTGTGCGCGCTTTCATTTATTCCTTTTTTTTTTATAATAATTAATAAATCATGTACCTTCATTCCCGTCTCGCCCGAGCCAACTTTCCGTTGCATCCCGGAAAAGCACACACCCAAGACCAAGTCATGACACAGCAAATGAACAAGTGGATTAATAATCAATTTTTACAGTTTGTCCCTCATAATGTGGAGAAAATAATAGGTGTATAAATGACACAATATGTTACTGCATAGACTAATTAGGAGTCTTTGTTTGTTTACTTACTACTAAAAGACAAGTTGTCTATTTTATTTAAGGACTAAATGACAATAATAAACATATGTTTCATGTACACTAACATTTTTTGTTACAATAAAGACAATAATGACATTTTTTGTGGTCCCCTTTATTTAGAAAAATATCGAAAAGTATCAAAATACATTTTGGTACCGGTACCGGTATCGGGACAACCCTACTGCCACGTAACGTCTTAGACTTGCAACTGTAATTGCAACTTACTGTCATACTTGCAAATGAAATAACTGGACAGCAGTTATCATAATCAGCACGGTGGCGCAGTGGTTAGAGCTCTTGTCTCGACTCCAGGATCCTTCCACCTCCAAAGACATGCACCTGGGGATAGGCTGATTGGAAACGCTAAATTGTCCCTGGAGCGTGCATGTGAATGGTGTCTGTTGTCCCGGATGTACCCCGCCTTCCTTGATCAGGGTGTACTCCGCCTTCCTTGATCAGGGTGTACCGCGCCTTCCACCCGAGCACAGCAAGGATAGGCTCCAGACCCCCGCCACACCGAAAGGGTAGATCATGGATGCAACCAAAATTAGATTTTACTATCAAAACAATATTTAGTGCCACACACAAAAGTACCAAGATTTGGTATCTTTGAGGACCCGGGTACCGTGAATCGCGAATCCTAGTGATGGAGTTTTTGGGGTCTATTGAAGACTTCTGCAAGTTTGTGTATTATGCAGATGAGAACAATTCCCCACATACATTTAGAAGTGCAGGTAAAACTCTGGCACACCAAGAGTGGGAGTGAGCACAGAGGGGGGAAAGTCCCTGATGAAACGTGGCACAAGTCCATGGAATGCAATTGAAAGTTCCACATCTGCAGGAAAGATGAAACCAGGTTCCTAATTGACAATGATGATGTCAGTAAGAATACATGACAAGTCACCCTCCCCGTGTTTCCTTCTTCTCCCTTCACTTTTCCATGTTCCCTTTTTTCAAACACTTTTTGCCGAGGAAATGCATGATTTCAACATGCGGTACTTTCCTTTTGAACGCCAAGATCTGGTGTTGAAAGACCTTTTTGGGACCATTCCAATTACGGTACACACAGCTTGGTAAGACTTCTTAGTACATACTTGCCAACCTTGAGACCACCGATTTCGGGAGGTGGGGGGTGGGGCGGGGGCGTTGTTGGGGGCGTGGTTGGGGGCGTGGCTCAGAGGGGAGGAGTATATATATATATATATATATATATAAGAAATACTTGACTTTCAGTGAATTCAAGCTATATATATAATTATTTTATTATATATATATATATATATATATATATATATATATATATATATATATATATATATATATATATATATATATATATATATATATATATATATATATATATATACAGGTAAAAGCCAGTAAATTAGAATATTTTGAAAAACTTGATTTATTTCAGTTATTGCATTCAAAAGGTGTAACTTGTACATTATATTTATTCATTGCACACAGACTGATGCATTCAAATGTTTATTTCATTTAATTTTGATGATTTGAAGTGGCAACAAATGAAAATCCAAAATTCCGTGTGTCACAAAATTAGAATATTACTTAAGGCTAATACAAAAAAGGGATTTTTAGACATGTTGGCCAACTGAAAAGTATGAAAATGAAAAATATGAGCATGTACAATACTCAATACTTGGTTGGAGCTCCTTTTGCCTCAATTACTGCGTTAATGCGGCGTGGCATGGAGTCGATGAGTTTCTGGCACTGCTCAGGTGTTATGAGAGCCCAGGTTGCTCTGATAGTGGCCTTCAACTCTTCTGCGTTTTTGGGTCTGGCATTCTGCATCTTCCTTTTCACAATACCCCACAGATTTTCTATGGGGCTAAGGTTAGGGGAGTTGGCGGGCCAATTTAGAACAGAAATACCATGGTCCGTAAACCAGGCACGGGTAGATTTTGCGCTGTGTGCAGGCGCCAAGTCCTGTTGGAACTTGAAATCTCCATCTCCATAGAGCAGGTCAGCAGCAGGAAGCATGAAGTGCTCTAAAACTTGCTGGTAGACGGCTGCGTTGACCCTGGATCTCAGGAAACAGAGTGGACCGACACCAGCAGATGACATGGCACCCCAAACCATCACTGATGGTGGAAACTTTACACTAGACTTCAGGCAACGTGGATCCTGTGCCTCTCCTGTCTTCCTCCAGACTCTGGGACCTCGATTTCCAAAGGAAATGCAAAATTTGCATGGTTGGGTGATGGTTTGGGGTGCCATGTCATCTGCTCAATCATCAGGAGAAATCTCCTGATGATTGAGGGAACCCCTCATGAAACAGGCCTGTAGAGATGAAGTAGTCTTGTGATTTTTTCCCCACACATATATATATATATATATATATATATATATATGTATATATATATATATATATATATATATATATATATATATATATATATATATATATATGTATATATATATATGTATATATTAGAGATGCGCGGATAGGCAATTATTTCATCCGCAACCGCATCAGAAAGTCGTCAACCATCCGCCATCCACCCGATGTAACATTTGATCAGAACCGCACCCGCCCGTTGTTATATATCTAATATAGACGATGCAAGGCATTAGTGAGGTTATAAAGCTTTTGCCTGTTAAAGAAAGGAGACTGATCCAATGCAGGACAGACATTCGCGTGCCACGCTGTCACGACCCAGACGCACACCAGTGCGCAATCATATGGGAGCCGCGCTGAGCGCACCTCCAAGCGCGTCTCGCTGCCGGCGACGGCCGGGTATATGGGCCCGACGCTCCAGCGCCATCCATTTTCAGGGCTAGTTGATTCGGCAGGTGGGTTGTTACACACTCCTTAGCGGGTTCCAACTTCCATGGCCACCGTCCTAGCTGCTGTCTGGATCAACCAGAGTGAGCCCCACCCTTTTCGTGAGCGCACTGCGCGCGGAGTGACCCCTGTTACGCGCCCCCGGCAACAGGGGTGGCGGGCAGGTAAGCTGCGCGGGCGGAGCGCGCGGAGTGACCCCTGTTACGAGCCCCCGGCCACGGGGGTGGCGGGCAGGTAAGCTGCTTACCTGCTGCGCGTGACGCCGGCCGCGGCGAAGGCGGACGAGGCGGGGTGTCGGTGCGGTGGGCGCGGTGGTGACCCTGGACATGCGTCGGGCCCTTCTCGCGGATCGCCTCAGCTACGGCTCCCGGTGGGGCCCTCTCGGGGGAAGGGGCCTCGGTCCCGGACCCCGGCGAGGCGTCCCTTCTCCGCTCCGTAAAAGTGTCCATCTCTTTTTTCTTTTTTTTTTCTGTTGTGGCATATGCTGCAGGTGCCTGCTCGTTTTTCGTATGTGGGTAACAACATTTAACTATGTATATATATTTCCCAATTGGTTTAACTGCCACCCGCCTGAATCTATTTAAAATCTTTTTTTTTTTTTATTTCAACCGCCCGACCCGACCCGACCCGCGGATAAAATCTAATTTTTTTTAATTTCATCCGCCCGATCCGCGGATAATCCGCGGACTCCGCGGTTGTGCCCGCAAACCGCGCATCTCTAGTATATATACATATATATATATATATATATATATATATATATATATATATATATATATATAAATAAAATAAATACTTGAATTTCAGTGTTCATTTATTTACACATATACACACACATAACACTCATCTACTCATTGTTGAGTCAAGGGTTGAATTGTCCATCCTTGTTCTATTCTCTGTCACTATTTTTCTAACCATGCTGAACACCCTTTCGCAGGTACCCAGAAAGGTTTCGAGTACCACCAAAAAAAACTGAATCTCTGAAGACAGTATAAAAATCTGTGTTAAAGGTGTACAAATACTGTTTGTATAATAAGCATGTTATTGTTTACAAATGAGGGTTAAGAGTTCAGTACTAAAAAAAATAAATAAAAAGAATGTGGCTTAAGTACAGTTTTTTAATTGAGCTGCTGCATTTTTTTGGTTGGTTTGTTTATTTATTTTGAGGAACTTCTCCATTTCTAAAAGGGGAGGAATGTTATTGTCAAGACTAGGTCCGGGGTGTGTGCTTTTCCAGGATGCAACGGAAAGTTGGCACGGGCGAGACGGGAATTAAGGTACATGATTTATTTATTAACTATAAATACAAAAAAAAGGATCAAACAAAAGGCGCGCACAGTGGCGGAGAATAAACTATGAACAATTAAACAAAACTTGCAAACTATGGCTTGAATAAAGAAAACTTACTTGGCATGGACAAAAAAGGAGCAGCGTGAACATGGACATGAAAAAATGGACAGAGCATTAATGTGGTGTGAGGTCGTCAGGACGAACAACAGAAAATGAATGAACTTAAATACTATGGACATGATTAGTGAAAGCAGGTGCGTGACTCAAAACGTGAAACAGGTGCGTGACGTGACAGGTGAAAACAAATGGTTGCTATGGTGACAAACAAGAGTGCACAATGAGTCCAAACGTGGAACAGGTGAAACTAATGGGGTAATCATGGAAACAAGACAAGGGAGTGAAAAGACAGAAACTAAAGAGTCCTATAACTAAACAAAAACATGACTTAACACAAAACATGATTACACAGACATGACAGTTATAGAGTGATCTATGTTTGTCTGTTGCCATCTCCTGGTGAATGTTGGCTATAGCGTACTGGGGTTACTTTTTGGTTGGCCAACGATTCACGTGGTGTTGCGCACCTGACGTCAAGTGTGTGAGTCTGTTCTGAAGTCTACAGTAAAGAGACGTACTTCATCACCTCGCCTGGTTATTGCCTCCAACTCAATATATTACAACAACATTGCTGTTTACGGCAGACAAACTGCTTTACAGTAGAATAAAACATGACTGCTGTTGTTGTGTGTTGTTGCCGCGCTGGGAGGACGTTAATGAAACTGGCTAACAATAAACCCACATAAGAAACCAAGAACTCGCCCTCCATCATTCTACAGTTATAACGTGTGTTGTGGGAAAGCGGACGTGAATACAGGCTGTTGACACGTCACTCAGGTCCGCATGGAGCTGGAGGGGGCGTGGCTTCCAGCTCCGCCTGAATTTCGGGAGATTTTCGGGAGAAAATTTGTCCCGGGAGGTTTTCGGGAGAGGCTCTGAATTTCGGAAGTCTCCCGGAAAATCCGGGAGGGTTGGCAAGTATGTCTTAGTAGAATATTACAAATATATTTGAGTCACAATCTCTCAGGGAACCCAAATACCTTTTCAGGACCACCAGAATACAGTATCTCACAGTCTGTCTGGACCCTTCGGCTGTGAGACTGCCAAATGAACAGCCCGCCCCTTTTCTACTGTGCCCTGGACATTGCTTTGCAGCGCCAACATAACACTCTTCCAAAGACGGACTATTACCCCTCCACCTTTCCCTAATGCTACTGAGAACTATTGGACTGCCTATGAATGTACCAGAAGACTACTAAGCTCAAGCGATCTGCACTTCTCTGCACTTTTCTATGTGGCTGGACTATGCGCCAACAAAATCTCGTTGGCATGTACAATTGATTAAAACTGTCCATCCATTCTCTTCCTCTTACCCAGGTGCCACCGTCTCAGTAGGGAAGCCCAGACTTCCATGTCTCCAGCTAACTCCTTCAGGTCTCTTTTCCGGGGAGACATCACGGCCGTCTTGAAAACGAGGATGCGTTCTCCATTATTCATTTCTTCTCCTGGAGCCTTAGTCTGTGTGCCTGCTGGTGAGTAGAGTCCAAGGTGTGTGTGGTAAAGCCGGGGGACAGTGTTAGCACAGAAGGGTTGGAGGTGGACGCGGTAGCAAAAGACGTCGATGTCTTAGTCTGCGCTTCTTGTCTGCTGCTCGTGCTCGCTTGGTCTCAAGATTTTTAAGCAACAATGGCGATTGTTCCACGCCAGGCTGAGCGGTCCGCTGCCAGCGCCTCCCAGTTGTGCACAGGTACCCTGCTCTCTTTTAGTAGTTGTTTAAACTGGTCGGGGCCAGTTCACCAAACAGGGTCTGTTTGGGGAGGGATGAGTCTTCCTTAGGGTATAAATGACCAAGGAAGTGCAGCTGGTTCTTGGCAATGATCGCTTCCATGCATGGAAGGCCGGCACGTGTTAGAACATCATTGTTGGCAATGCGATCTTACCAGGCAATTTCCAAGATTCGTTGCTGGTGAAACCTCTCCTGATGTCCTGATGTTTATCCGTTTGAGAGTCCAGCTCTCTGACCCATGTAGAAGAGTTGGAATAATAACAACTCTGTAGACAACAATCTTGGTTCGGGCAAACAAACCATGTTGTGAGAAGATACCGTGGTAGAACTTGCCGAGGGCTCGATGGTCAAAGCGAATCCTGGTATCTAGATCCTCACGAGGGTCATTTGTATTGTTGCCCATGCACCCGAGGTAGAAAAATCTGGGAACCTGCTCCACCGAGTTGCCACGGATGGTTATGGAGATGATGTGCAGGGTGGGAATGCACCAGGATTGATGTCTTTCCAACATTGCCCTCCAGTCTTGCTCTCTCATTTCCCCCCACAAAAGAATCAGTAGTCTCCTGTAGTTCAGCAAGGGAGAAGGCTGGGGCAAAGCTTTCATCAGCATATTGGAGTTCAGAGGTTTTTGATCAGGCCTTCAGACGCAGCATGTTAGTTCGATCACCATCCGTCCAGTATCTGACACGCACTCCAAGATGAGGGTGAGACATATTGACACCAACAAAAAAAATGCAAGGTATAGCGAGAAGAGTGTCGGTGCAAGCACACATCCTTGCTTAATCCCGAGGAAGATTTGGAAAAAAGTTATGACTGTTAAATAGATCCCCCTTTTAGACCAGTTGATCTGCCGTTTCTTTTCTTCTCTGCTACGAAGGAGAGGTTGGGACACAGGTTCGGTGGCCACGGATGAAGCGCTGGCTGTCCAAAGTCGGGACCCGGGGTGGACCGATCGTCCGTGCATCGGTTGGGGACGTCTCTGTTCTGCGTACCTGTCTCCACTCGGGATGGTCTCCTGCTGGCCCCACTATGGACTGGACTCTCACTATTATGTTAGATCCACTATGGACTGGACTCTCACACTATTATGTTAGATCCACTATGGACTGAACTCTCACTATTATGTTAGATCCACTATGGACTGGACTCTCACACTATTATGTTAGATCCACTATGGACTGGACTCTCACTATTATGTTAGATCCACTATGGACTGGACTCTCACTATTATGTTAGATCCACTATGGACTGGACTCTCTCACTATTATGTTAGATCCACTATGGACTGGACTCTTACTATTATGTTAGATCCACTATGGACTGGACTCTCACTATTATGTTAGATCCACTATGGACTGGACTCTCACTATTATGTTAGATCCACTATGGACTGGACTCTCACTATTATGTTAGATCCACTATGGACTGGACTCTCACTATTATGTTAGATCCACTATGGACTGGACTCTCACTATTATGTTAGATCCACTATGGACTGGACTCTCACTATTATGTTAGATCCACTATGGACTGGACTCTCACTATTATGTTAGATCCACTATGGACTGGACTCTCACACTATTATGTTAGATCCACTATGGACTGGACTCTCACTATTATGTTAGATCCACTATGGACTGGACTCACACTATTATGTTAGATCCACTATGGACTGGACTCTCACAACATTATGTTAGATCCACTATGGACTGGACTCTCACTATTATGTTAGATCCACTATGGACTGGACTCTCACAACATTATGTTAGATCCACTATTGACTGGACTCTCACAACATTTTGTTAGATCCACTATGGACTGGACTCTCACAACATTATGTTAGATCCACTATGGACTGGACTCTCACAATATTATGTTAGATCCACTATGGACTGGACTCTCACTATAATGTTAGATCCACTATGGACTGGACTCTCACACTATTATGTTAGATCCACTATGGACTGGACTCTCACACTATTATGTTAGATCCACTATGGACTGGACTCTCACACTATTATGTTAGATCCACTATGGACTGGACTCTCACTATTATGTTAGATCCACTATGGACTGGACTCTCACTATTATGTTTGATCCACTATGGACTGGACTCTCACAATATTATGTTAGATCCACTATGGACTGGACTCTCACACTATTATGTTAGATCCACTATGGACTGGACTCTCACTATTATGTTAGATCCACTATGGACTGGACTCTCACTATTATGTTAGATCCACTATGGACTGGACTCTCACTATTATGTTAGATCCACTATGGACTGGACTCTCACTATTATGTTAGATCCACTATGGACTGGACTCTCACAATATTATGTTAGATCCACTATGGACTGGACTCTCACTATTATGTTAGATCCACTATGGACTGGACTCTCACAATATTATGTTAGATCCACTATGGACTGGACTCTCACTATTATGTTAGATCCACTATGGCCTGGACTCTCACTATTATGTTAGATCCACTATGGACTGGACTCTCACAATATTATGTTAGATCCACTATGGACTGGACTCTCACTATTATGTTAGATCCACTATGGACTGGACTCTCACTATTATGTTAGATCCACTATGGACTGGACTCTCACTATTATGTTAGATCCACTATGGACTGGACTCTCACAATATTATGTTAGATCCACTATGGACTGGACTCTCACTATTATGTTAGATCCACTATGGACTGGACTCTCACACTATTATGTTAGATCCACTATGGACTGGACTCTCACTATTATGTTAGATCCACTATGGACTGGACTCTCACAACATTATGTTAGATCCACTATGGACTGGACTCTCACTATTAGGTTAGATCCACTATGGACTGGACTCTCACTATTATGTTAGATCCACTATAGACTGGACTCTCACAATATTATGTTAGATCCACTATGGACTGGACTCTCACACTATTATGTTAGATCCACTATGGACTGGACTCTCACTATTATGTTAGATCCACTATGGACTGGACTCTCACACTATTATGTTAGATCCACTATGGACTGGACTCTCACTATTATGTTAGATCCACTATGGACTGGACTCTCACACTATTATGTTAGATCCACTATGGACTGGACTCTCACTATTATGTTAGATCCACTATGGACTGGACTCTCACACTATTATGTTAGATCCACTATGGACTGGACTCTCACTATTATGTTAGATCCACTATGGACTGGACTCTCACTATTATGTTAGATCCACTATGGACTGGACTCTCACTATTATGTTAGATCCACTATGGACTGGACTCTCACACTATTATGTTAGATCCACTATGGACTGGACTCTCACACTATTATGTTAGATTCACTATGGACTGGACTCTCACTATTATGTTAGATCCACTATGGACTGGACTCTCACACTATTATGTTAGATCCACTATGGACTGGACTCTCACTATTATGTTAGATCCACTATGGACTGGACTCTTACTATTATGTTAGATCCACTATGGACTGGACTCTCACTATTATGTTAGATCCACTATGGACTGGACTCTCACTATTATGTTAGATCCACTATGGACTGGACTCTCACTATTATGTTAGATCCACTATGGACTGGACTCTCACTATTATGTTAGATCCACTATGGACTAGACTCTCACTATTATGTTAGATCCACTATGGACTAGACTCTCACTATTATGTTAGATCCACTATGGACTGGACTCTCACTATTATGTTAGATCCACTATGGACTGGACTCTCACTATTATGTTAGATCCACTATGGACTGGACTCTCACTATTATGTTAGACCCACTATGGACTGGACTCTCACACTATTACGTTAGATCCACTATGGACTGGACTCTCACACTATTATGTTAGATCCACTATGGACTGGACTCTCACACTATTATGTTAGATCCACTATGGACTGGACTCTCACAACATTATGCTAGATCCACTCGACCTCCATTGCACCGGTCGCCCATTGAGTGATTGATTGATTGATTGATTGATTGATTGATTGATTGATTTTCACCACAAGGGGGCGCTGGTAGTGTCGACCCTAAAGTCTCATGTCAGTTTGGAGGAAAAGACGGTCATCTAAATTGGAGTAAAGACAGTTTGATAGTTAAATAGCTATGAACAGGTACTTAGCCCTAAGTCAAATTCTTCTGAATTCTGAAGACCAGTATTGGAATCACTACAATTCTCTTTCAAAACAAACCCTGGAGAAAGGTAAACACTTGATGCAAGGATCCTAAAATGACCCTTGCTATGGTCGGGCGTCTTTAAATGGGAACAAGATGGCCCACAATAGTAGAGCACAGAGGCAAATGAGTCATACCTTGAATACGCAAACAGGTGCGATGCTATAAAGTGAATACTAACGGCAGCTGGACTACAAGATGAGTCTCCCACAGGCATGATCTCACTTCAACTATGTTCCCTTTAACTGCCATGCTGCTGTCATAAAGACAAACAAACGTGTGACTGCAGGATAAAACAAGCAGTGTTCGTCATGTCACTGATGTTTATATTTTTACAACAGGAATAAACACCATTTCATTATCTGTGAGGCGGCTTTGGTCTTGGTCCGATCATAATGGTGGCAACATGTTTCAACCATTAGTTTTTATTGAACCACTGCTTGGTGCAGGACTGACAATGAAACACTGTTGCATGCATACATTGTGTGCATATCCAAATATGATTCATAAAAGCAACACATGGTTCCTGTTCTATGTTCTTCTCTTCCCCCAGGCAACGTTCAGTTCCAAGTGTGTAACCTATGCATTTTTGTGTCTTTTTTTCCCCATTATTTTGGACTATTTTGGCACTTTTAATGACCACAGGTCAGAGGTGGGTAGAGTAGCCAGAAATTGTACTCAAGTAAGAGTACTGTTACTTTAGAGATTTATTACTCAAGTAAAAGTAAGGAGTAGTCACCCAAATATTTACTTGAGTAAAAGTAAAAAGTATGTTGTGAAAAAGCTACTCAAGTACTGAGTAACTGATGAGTAACATACACACACACACATATATATACACTTTCCCAAAGACAACAACCTAAGAAAAGTATTCAACAAGAACAACATTAAATTGAGCTACAGCTGCATGAACAATATACGACAAATCATCTCAAACCACAACAAAACAATTGCAAATGAGCCGTCGACCCCCAGTCAGAGCGACTCCAAAACCAACAAAGCATGTAACTGTCGAAAGAAACCTGATTGCCCCCTCAACGGGGGGTGCTTACAAACATCAGTTGTCTACCAATCTAAGGTAATACGCAAGGACATTAACACATCCGACACATATGTAGGATTAACCGAGGGTGAATTCAAAACCAGATGGAACAATCACAAGGCTTCTTTCAGGAACAAAAACCTGCGGAATACCACAGAACTCAGCAAACACATTTGGGACCTCAAAGACAATAATGTTGAATATTCAATAACATGGCAAATTCTTGCATCCAGCACACCTTACAATAGTGGTAATAAAAGATGCAACCTATGCTTGAAAGAGAAGCTGTTTATTATTTACCGTCCAGACCTGTCATCCCTCAACAAGCGCAGCGAAATTGTAACAACATGCCGCCATAGACGGAAACACCTCCTAGGTAACACATGAGCCAATCACCACGCCCCTAGGCCAGCCTGTACCCACCCACTCTGTGCCCTATATAAACCATGGTATGCGAATGCTCCCATTAAAATCTCCTGACGATTGAGGGTACCCCCCCTCATGAAACAGGCCTGTAGAGATGAAATAGTCTTGTGATTTTTTTTCCCACACATACATATATATATATATATATATATATATATATATATATATATATATATATATATATATATATGTATTTTTTTTCCCACACATACATATATATATATATATATATATATATATATATATATATATATATATATATATATATATATATATATATATATATATATATATATGTATGTGTGGGGAAAAAAATCACAAGACTATTTCATCTCTACAGGCCTGTTTCATGAGGGGGGGTACCCTCAATCGTCAGGAGATTTTAATGGGAGCATTCGCATACCATGGTTTATATAGGGCACAGAGTGGGTGGGTACAGGCTGGCCTAGGGGCGTGGTGATTGGCTCATGTGTTACCTAGGAGGTGTTTCCGTCTATGGCGGCATGTTGTTACAATTTCGCTGCGCTTGTTGAGGGATGACAGGTCTGGACGGTAAATAATAAACAGTTTCTCTTTCAAGCATAGGTTGCATCTTTTATTACCACTATTGTAAGGTGTGCTGGATGCAAGAATTTGCCATGTTATTGAATATTCAACGTTATTGTCTTTGAGGTCCCAAATGTGTTTGCTGAGTTCTGTGGTATTCCGCAGGTTTTGGTTCCTGAAAGAAGCCTTGTGATTGTTCCATCTGGTTTTGAACTCTCCCTCGGTTAATCCTACATATGTGTCGGATGTGTTAATGTCCTTGCGTGTTACCTTAGATTGGTAGACAACTGATGTTTGTAAGCACCCCCCGTTGAGAGGGCAATCAGGTTTCTTTCGACAGTTGCAACCTTTGTTGGTTTTGGAGTCGCTCTGTCCGGGGGCCGACGGCTCATTTGCAAAGCTCCTGGTTTTTCAGCAATTGAACATGCAAAAATTGGCCAAAAAAACACAATTTAAAGATGTTTTAGTGTTTAAAGAATTGAAAAATGATCAACAGAGTTACATACATACATACCCCATTTATCCAAATGAATATATATATATATATATATATATATATATATATATATATATATATATATATATATATATATATATATATATATATATATATATACACACACACACACATATATATATATATATATATATATATATATATATATATACTGTATATATATATATACACATATATATATATACATACATTGATATACACAGTATATAATTTATAGTTATTTATTTTGCCGTTTTTGTTTACATGTTAAAGGTGTTTTAAAGAATATACATGCATGTTTAACACATATAGATTCCTTTCTTTCATGAAGACAAGAATATAAGTTGGTGTATTACCTGATTCTGATGACTTGCATTGATTGTAATCAGACAGTAGTGATGATAGCGTCCACGTTTTCAAATGGAGGAGAAAAAAAGTTCCTCCTTTCTGTCTAATACCACATGAAAGTGGTTGGTTTTTGGCTTCTTATTTGTCCAGCTTCCATATTCGTTTTTTATACACTTTACAAGAAATACATTGGCGGCAAACTCCGTAGCTTGCTAGCTTGTTTGTGCTGGCTTTCGGAGACTCTTATTTTGAAAGCGCAGGCGCGGTGGAGCGGCACTTTTATTGTGAAGACAGGAACTGTGCAGTCAGTCTTTAGGCTTTTGACGGGATGAACGGTTGAAATAAAAAAGGGTCTTTTTTCCTTCACACTTTTGATTGATTGATTGGAACTTTTATTAGTAGATTGCACAGTACAGTACATATTCCGTACAATTGACCACTAAATGGTAACACCCCAATACGTTTTTCAACTTGTTTAAGTCAGGTCATGTGACCGCCTGGCTCTGTTTGATTGGTCCAACGTCACCAGTGACTGCATCTGATTGGTGGAACGGAGTGAACGTCACCAGTGACTGTATTTGTTGAAACGCAGGCACTTTGAAGGTCTGTCTGACAGACCAAAACAAACAAAGCGTGCATTAACAGATCGATAAAAATTAGTAGTGAGTAGCGAGCTGAATGTAGATAAAAGTAGCGGAGTAAAAGTAGCGTTTCTTCTCTATAAATATACTCAAGTAAAAGTAAAAGTACGTTGCATTAAAACTACTCTTAGAAGTACAATTTATCCCAAAAGTTACTCAAGTAGATGTAACGGAGTAAATGTAGCGCGTTACTACCCACCTCTGCCACAGGTCTTAAAGGGGCCCTGTTAGGCAAAACCAAATGTCCTTACCTGTTGGTACCTGCTGTTGTGTATTTGGGATCTGCATAAGTCCCAGAGATCTGAAATCAAACCATGGAGGCATTGCAGAGATGTTTATAAAATAATCTTGCCTTTCTTCCTACTCCTTTGGTGATGTGGTGCCACATGTGACGTCAGCGGGTATCTAAAGTAGGGGTGTCAACAACAAAAAATCAATTTTCTAATGAATCACGACTCTTATTTGTAACGATTCTTAATTCGATTCAAAAACATCAAAAATATATATTTTTTTATTTCGTTTTTTTCCCCAATCTATCCCGTCCAGCCCCTTAGTCAAATCATCATGTTGATGTAGATGATCTATATCTTTAGAAAAGAGAAGTGTTGGATACTTCTCTTGTTGCCTTATTTGTATTTGACTTTATTAAATGTTTGAGAAGCATTTTATTAAGCAAAAAACAGTTTTATTGTAGGTAATATAGAAATGAATCAGAGTTGTTTATGTAGTTTATAGAGGAATGTTGTTAGTCATAGAACTGGCATCCAATGTTATTTAAAAAAAGTATTAATTTTGAATCGAGAATCGTTTTGAAGAATCAATTCTGAATCGAATTGTTACCCTCAAGAATTTCTGTGTGGAGTTTGCATGTTCTCCCCGTGACTGCGTGGGTTCCCTCCGGGTACTCCGGCTTCCTCCCACCTCCAAAGACATGCACCTGGGGATAGGCCCCTCCCACCTCCAAAGACATGCACCTGGGGATAGGCCCCTCCCACCTCCAAAGACATGCACCTGGGGATAGGCCTCTCCCATCTCCAAAGACATGCACCTGGGGATGGGCCCCTCCCACCTCCAAAGACATGCACCTGGGGATAGGCCTCTCCCATCTCCAAAGACATGCACCTGGGGATGGGCCCCTCCCACCTCCAAAGACATGCACCTGGGGATAGGCCCCTCCCACCTCCAAAGACATGCACCTGGGGATAGGCCCCTCCCACCTCCAAAGACATGCACCTGGGGATAGGCCCCTCCCACCTCCAAAGACATGCACCTGGGGATAGGCCTCTCCCACCTCCAAAGACATGCACCTGGGGATAGGCCCCTCCCACCTCCAAAGACATGCACCTGGGGATAGGCCTCTCCCACCTCCAAAGACATGCACCTGGGGATAGGCCTCTCCCACCTCCAAAGACATGCACCTGGGGATAGGCCCCTCCCACCTCCAAAGACATACACCTGGGGATAGGCCTCTCCCACCTCCAAAGACATGCACCTGGGGATAGGCCCCTCCCACCTCCAAAGACATGCACCTGGGGATAGGCCCCTCCCACCTCCAAAGACATGCACCTGGGGATAGGCCTCTCCCACCTCCAAAGACATGCACCTGGGGATAGGCCTCTCCCATCTCCAAAGACATGCACCTGGGGATAGGCCTCTCCCACCTCCAAAGACATGCACCTGGGGATAGGCCTCTCCCACCTCCAAAGACATGCACCTGGGGATAGGCCTCTCCCACCTCCAAAGACATACACCTGGGGATAGGCCCCTCCCACCTCCAAAGACATACACCTGGGGATAGGCCTTTCCCACCTCCAAAGACATGCACCTGGGGATAGGCCTCTCCCACCTCCAAAGACATGTACCTGGGGATAGGCCTCTCCCACCTCCAAAGACATGCACCTGGGGATAGGCCTCTCCCACCTCCAAAGACATACACCTGGGGATAGGCCCCTCCCACCTCCAAAGACATACACCTGGGGATAGGCCTTTCCCACCTCCAAAGACATGCACCTGGGGATAGGCCTCTCCCACCTCCAAAGACATGTACCTGGGGATAGGCCCCTCCCACCTCCAAAGACATACACCTGGGGATAGGCCTTTCCCACCTCCAAAGACATGCACCTGGGGATAGGCCTCTCCCACCTCCAAAGACATACACCTGGGGATAGGCCCCTCCCACCTCCAAAGACATACACCTGGGGATAGGCCTTTCCCACCTCCAAAGACATGCACCTGGGGATAGGCCTCTCCCACCTCCAAAGACATGTACCTGGGGATAGGCCCCTCCCACCTCCAAAGACATGTACCTGGGGATAGGCCCCTCCCACCTCCAAAGACATGCACCTGGGGATAGGCCTCTCCCACCTCCAAAGACATACACCTGGGGATAGGCCCCTCCCACCTCCAAAGACATACACCTGGGGATAGGCCCCTCCCACCTCCAAAGACATGCACCTGGGGATAGGCCCCTCCCACCTCCAAAGACATACACCTGGGGATAGGCCCCTCCCACCTCCAAAGACATACACCTGGGGATAGGCCCCTCCCACCTCCAAAGACATGCACCTGGGGATAGGCCCCTCCCACCTCCAAAGACATGTACCTGGGGATAGGCCCCTCCCACCTCCAAAGACATGTACCTGGGGATAGGCCCCTCCCACCTCCAAAGACATGCACCTGGGGATAGGCCTCTCCCACCTCCAAAGACATACACCTGGGGATAGGCCTCTCCCACCTCCAAAGACATACACCTGGGGATAGGCCCCTCCCACCTCCAAAGACATACACCTGGGGATAGGCCCCTCCCACCTCCAAAGACATACACCTGGGGATAGGCCTTTCCCACCTCCAAAGACATGCACCTGGGGATAGGCCTTTCCCACCTCCAAAGACATGCACCTGGGGATAGGCCTCTCCCACCTCCAAAGACATGCACCTGGGGATAGGCCTCTCCCACCTCCAAAGACATGCACCTGGGGATAGGCCCCTCCCACCTCCAAAGACATGCACCTGTGGATAGGCCCGTCCCACCTCCAAAGACATGCACCTGGGGATAGACCTCTCCCACCTCCAAAGACATGCACCTGGGGATAGGCCCCTCCCACCTCCAAAGACATACACCTGGGGATAGGCCTCTCCCACCTCCAAAGACATACACCTGGGGATAGGCCTGTCCCACCTCCAAAGACATACACTTGGGGATAGGCCCCTCCCACCTCCAAAGACATGCACCTGGGGATAGGCCCCTCCCACCTCCAAAGACATACACCTGGGGATAGGCCCCTCCCACCTCCAAAGACATACACCTGGGGATAGGCCTTTCCCACCTCCAAAGACATGCACCTGGGGATAGGTCTTTCCCACCTCCAAAGACATGCACCTGGGGATAGGCCTTTCCCACCTCCAAAGACATGCACCTGGGGATAGGCCTTTCCCACCTCCAAAGACATACACCTGGGGATAGGCCCCTCCCACCTCCAAAGACATACACCTGGGGATAGGCCTCTGCCACCTCCAAAGACATGCACCTGGAGATAGGCCTCTCCCACCTCCAAAGACATGCACCTGGGGATAGGCCTCTCCCACCTCCAAAGACATGCACCTGGGGATAGGCCTCTCCCACCTCCAAAGACATGCACCTGGGGATAGGCCTCTCCCACCTCCAAAGACATACACCTGGGGATAGGCCTCTCCCACCTCCAAAGACATACACCTGGGGATAGGCCTATCCCACCTCCAAAGACATGCACCTGGGGATAGGTTGATTGGCAACACTAAATGGTCCCTAGTGTGTGAATGTTGTCTGTCTATCTGTGTTGGCCCTGCGATGAGGTGGCGACTTGTCCAGGGCATACCCCGCCTTCCGCCCGATTGTAGCTGAGATAGGCTCCAGCGCCCCCCGCGACCCGGAAAGGGATAAGCGGTAGAAAATGGTTGGATGGATGGAGCAGTGTCCTGTTGAGATGACGACGACGATGCTGGTTTTTAAACCCAGTACAGTTCTCCACCCTAAAGTTTGCTCCGTGCCTGACGAGGTGTTTAATCATGTTGCTGGTATTCCTTGTTTTCCCGCATTGTATGCATTCATTTGTACCCGGCGCCTCAGGCATGTAGTACAACCACACCTTTGACCGTTTTGCTGCCGGCATCTCGGAGTGATGACCAGCCAATTCTGCACTGCTTCAACCTTCTTTACCGCCATACAAACTATTGTTGTTGCGGTGGTGGACCGATCACATGGCGCATCGAATCGAAGAACGCTTGCAGTGATTGGCTGCGAGCAAAACCATAGAAACAGTCATTTTGTCTTGATCTGGGTACAGAAAGAACCGATTGCAGGTATGGTTTGACAGACGCAGGGTTGTTTCGGTGGAGTACCGATACCCAGCCCCAGGTTACAAAAAGACTTGTTTCACATTCATACTTTGCATGTCTCACAGCTGAGGCTACACATCTGGCTGAAGCCATTTTTTTCTATTGGCTGCTTGACATATTGCAGTGTAAAGTCAAGCTTCCCTCAGATGCTGGAATGGTTTCAGGATACTCTGTTTCATCACACATACAGACGGAGGGCATAGTTAGTCTGCAGTTTTTATAGTATATCTGAAGAACATTACCGCGCAAATAATATGTTACATCGTTTCTATAGCCACAGTTAATTGACACCCCCCTCTGTGTTTGCTAGCCCATAAAGCATTCCTTTGTCTCACTGACATGACCTCTGCGGTGTGTGAACACACATGTAGCCAGAAAGGTATTTATTGCCTTTGTTTTAGCTTTCATGTGAAGTTTGCACCTGTTATTCCCCCGTGCTTTGCGGGAGAGCGCCAATGCCTCTGGATGCATTACACTCTGGGCATTAATGAGTAAATTCTAGGGACGTAAATGTCTTTGTGATGGACGACTCGATTCAACTCACAATACATGAGTTACGATTTGATTCAAAAACTATTTATAAAATAGGTTTCATTTGGTGGCTGCAGGATTAGGTCTCTGCTTTTTGCAGATGATGTGGTCCTGATGGCTTCATCTGGCCAGGATCTTCAGCTCTCACTGGATTGGTTCGCAGCCGCGTGTGAAGCGACTGGGATGGGAATCAGCACCTCCAAGTCCGAGTCCATGGTTCTCGCCCGGAAAAGGGTGGAGTGCCATCTCCGGGTTGGGGAGGCGATCTTGCCCCAAGTGGAGGAGTTCAAGTACCTCAGAGTCTTGTTCACGAGTGAGGGAAGAGTGGATAGTGAGATCGACAGGCGGATCGGTGCGGCGTCTTCAGTAATGCGGACGCTGTATCGATCCGTTGTGGTGAAGAAGGAGCTGAGCCGGAAGGCAAAGCTCTCGATTTACCGGTCGATCTACGTTCCCATCCTCACCTATGGTCATGAGCTTTGGGTTATGACCGAAAGGACAAGATCACGGGTACAAGCGGCCCAAATGAGTTTCCTCCCCCGGATGGCCGGTCTCTCCCTTAGAGATAGGGTGAGAAGCTCTGTCATCCGGGGGGAGCTCAAAGTAAAGCCGCTGCTCCTCGACATCGAGAAGAGCCAGATGAGGTGGTTCGGGCATCTGGTCAGGATGCCACCCGAACGCCTCCCTAGGGAGGTGTTTAGGGCACGTCCGACCGGTAGGAGGCCACGGAGTAGACCCAGGACACGTTGGGAAGACTATATATCCCGGCTGGCCTGGGAACGCCTCGGGATCCCCCGGGAGGAGCTGGATGAAGTGGCTGGGGAGAGGGAAGTCTGGGCTTCCCTGCTTAGGCTGCTGACCCCGCGACCCGACCTCGGATAAGCGGAAGAAGATGGATGGATGGATGGATGGGTTTCATAATACACCTTACGGTGCAACCTGGACACATCATCAGTGATTCTCCCGGGGTCATAGGGTGTTTCAGGTCTTAATCAAACACCCTCTCCCGGACGACCCAGCCGAGGGTGATCAGTCCCACGCGTCCCCCCTCCGACGGTCTGCCCCGGGGTTGCGCCGTTGGTGCTTGGAGGTTCCAGGCACTGTGGGGAGTGTCCGGGCCTGGGTCCTCCTCCGTCTCATCAGGGCCGTACAAGGTTTCCTCAGGCAGCCTATCTTGGTCTTAAGTGTCTTCAGGGTTTTTCTCAGCGTTATATGGGTGCTCCCTTGCGGGAGCTGCAGCTTGTAATGTTGTGTCGTTCGCGAACGATTCGTTCGAACGAACGAATCTTTTGAGTGAACGTACTGAACCGAATCACTTCATGAACTGACTCCTTCCTTTCTCAGTTCAGTTGAGCTGCGCCGCGACCATGCCGGTATGAGTGGAACTGGCGCATTCTGTGACTCACTGAACCCTCGACATCAGCGAACGCTTGGGGGCGGGGGGAGGGACTGAGCGAACGATTCGTTCACCGCGGATTAACGACATGAATCACTCAGTGAACGACAGAATCAGGACTCGCGAACCTACTGACACAGAGAACTGACTGTGTCGCGGAGAAGGACGTCACATTGAGGCTCTCGTTCAGTCACTGTGCGCGTCGTTCATTGGGTGCTGAGGGCTTGTGTCGTTGGCGAACTGACACACACCGAGATCTGCCGCTGGGGAATCTGTTACTGACTGACTCATGATTGGCCGACCTGCACACAGAACTTCTGCTGCAGAAGTGATTCAGGTTCACGTACTGAACTGTGCTGACTGTGTCAGTCACTCACTGCCTGGTGTACTGCATGCACAGAGCTGTGTAGGGACTCGCGTTCACCCTATTTGCTGCTTCTCCCGCGAATGTCTGCACTGTACTGTACTACGCACCCCCCCCCCCCACCCCCCCTAGGTTTACGTCGGTCATTTTTCGTCCAAAAACAAGGGTCATACTTTCACAATCATTATGAAAGACAAGAACATACATCTTTTTTTTATCTTTTATTTTATTTTAAAGATGATAAAAAACACTTGGAAGATGGGAGTCACCGTTGTAGCCTTCAAAGCCCTCTAAAACAACGTTAAAACCATTCATCAACATTGTGTATATACACTACAAGTATATATATATATATATATATATATATATATATATATATATATATATATATATATATATATATATATAGCTAGATATAGAATATATATATATTGAGCTACAGCTGCATGAACAATGTACGACAAATCATCTCAAACCACAACAAAACAATTGCAAATGAGCCATCGGCCCCCAGACAGAGCGACTCCAAAACCAACAAAGACTGTAACTGCCGAAAGAAACCTGATTGCCCTCTCAACGGGGGATGCTTACAAACATCAGTTGTCTACCAATCTAAGGTAATACGCAAGGACATTAACACATCCGACACATATGTAGGATTAACCGAGGGAGAATTCAAAACCAGATGGAACAATCACAAGGCTTCTTTCAGGAACAAAAACCTGCGAAATACCACAGAACTCAGCAAACACATTTGGGACCTCAAAGACAATAATGTTGAATATTCAATAACATGGCAAATTCTTGCATCCAGCACACCTTACAATAGTGGTAATAAAAGATGCAACCTATGCTTGAAAGAGAAACTGTTTATTATTTACCGTCCAGACCTGTCATCCCTCAACAAGCGCAGCGAAATTGTGACAGCATGCCGCCATAGACGGAAACACCTCCTAGGTAACACATGAGCCAATCACCACGCCCCTACGCCAGCCTGTACCCACCCACTCTGTGCCCTATACAAACCATGGTATGCGAATGCTCCCATTAAAATCTCCTGATGATTGAGGGTACCCCCCCTCATGAAACAGGCCTGTAGAGATGAAATAGTCTTGTGATTTTTTTCCCACACATACATATATATATATATATATATATATATTTAATGTAGTAATAGACACAATCATAACTATATGTAATATGTACAATATTTAAAATATTTTGTTCATTTTAATCATGGCCGGAACTAGTTCTTCTGCGCATTTATTTCCGTTTCCATAGCAGCGCACTTCCGACTTCTGGCAACTACGTGTAAACAAGAAGTGTGTGTTTTCTAATCATGGCAGACACAGTAACAAACAACAAAGACGACTACTTCCGGACAAATGGTGATTCACAACCTTGTCTTTTTGAAGTTGAACATACTGAGGATGAACTACCGCTTCTCGAAAATGTGTTTGTCATTCTTGTTTGGTTTTGGTTCAAAGTGTGGCGCATTATTAGTAAGAGTGTTAAAGTTGTTTTATATGGCCACTGTCAGTGTAACATGTGTGGCTGTTGACCAAGTATGCCTTGCTGTCACTTACGTGTGCAAGCAGAAAGTGCATATAACAAGAGGCTGGGCTGGCACGCTGTTTGTACAGATTGTAGAGGGCACTAATTGCTGGACCATCATGGCACGCCCTTATTATTATTGTAAGGGTGAAAATCGAAGAATATTAATGGCTTCAAATTCCACATTTTGCAGCTTGGAGTGACTTTCACCTCACTCTCTCTCGGCTTACATCTTCTCCAAAGTCTCACTCTTCCTTCGTGCTTGCTTCGAGAAGTTCATCCTCAGTATATTCAACTTCAAAAAGATAAGGTTGTGAATCGTCATTTGTCCGGAAGTAGTCGTCTTTGTTGTTTATTACTGTGTTTCTGCGAGAGGCTCTGAAATCCGGAAGTCTCCCGGCTCTGAAATCCGGAAGTCTCCTGGGAAAATCGGGGGGGGTCGGCAAGAATGCAACTGAGCCGAAACTTGTCAGGTACAAAACTTTACCTTACTAGCCTATATAAATCAACCATTTATTAATTATTTGGGAATGTCCAGCTGGCCAGATTTAAAACTGAACATGTGGCCCCCGGGCCTTAATTTGCCCAGCCCTGTTTTAAAGTTCCCCCCCCCCGGGTTAGACATAGTCTTCCCAATATGGCCTGGGTCTTCCCCGTGGCCTCCTACCGGTCGGACGTGCCCTAAACACCTCCCTAGGGAGGCGTTCGGGTGGCATCCTGACCAGATGCCCTAACCACCTCATCTGGCTCCTCTCCATGTGGAGGAGTAGCGGCTTTACTTTGAGCTCCTCCCGAATGACAGAGCTTCTCACCCTATCTCTAAGGGAGAGACCCACCACCCGGCTTAGAGGAAACTCCTTTCGGCCGCTTGTACCCGTGATCTTGTCCTTTCGCTCATAACCCAAAGCTCATGACCATAGGTGAGGATGAATAGGTAAACAGAATGTGTAAAAAAACAAAAAACATCTGCTCGATCAGATATGTAATGTCAATGTGTCAGCAAAAATGTTTTTATATTCGATGATTTTAAGCCATCTCAACTGTTGTATAACCAGCTGGTCTCAGTAAATTCATTGTACAATGAGATAAAGCAAGCCATCAAAATATTATAGATAGAAAATGAGAGCTCATCACTGGCATACCTTCATAAATGTGCACATGTATGGTTGACGTATATCCACGGCTGCTCCTAACTAAATTGAAAAAAATAAAATAAAAATAGCCTAATAGCACAGCTAATTCTGGCTTTTTAAAGTCATATACTGCAATAGCCTGAATTAGCATCTTGTGTTGTTCCTACAAATAAATTACTTTACCAAACCAAGATACTTTTTTTTTTCAAAACAGCGTTGGTGAAGTGGCAGCTGGTTTTAATCAAGCTGTTTTTTGTCCATTAACGGTTCACTCTTGTTTTCATGAGTTTGTACTATTTGGTTCAAACCCCATCGGGACTGTGCAACGCAGGGTGGCACTTTTGTGGCGTTTGCCCTACTTTGAATACTTTTTTAATCTGCCCGGGGGGTAGCCCTTTACCCATGGCTCAATTGTTTACACCACTTGCTAGTTTGCTCCCACGCCGGAGCCCACGTGGAGATACGGAGGAATAGACGGGGCTGCAGAGTTAAGCTTCTGGAGAGAAACCGGAAGTTCAAACCGTGTTTACCTTCCCTTTCCAACAAGATGGACGAACAGACAGCGCTGCCGAGGCACCTCAGCATGGTCTACACCTACCCTCCACACCCCACCATCACAGTTCACCCACCCCAGCGATCATCCACCCATCTTAAAACTCATTTGTATACTCTAGCCTTTAAATAGACCCCCCTTTTAGACCAGTTGATCTGCCGTTTCGTTTCTTTTCTCCTCTGCTCCCCTCTTCCTTGTGGAGGGGGGGGGGCACAGGTCCGGTGGCCATGGATGAAGTGCTGGCTGTCCAGAGTCGGGACCGCTCGCCTGTGCATCGGTTGAGAACATCTCTGCGCTGCTGACCCCTCTCCGCTCGGGATGGTGTCCTGCTGGCCCCACTATGGACTGGACTCTTACTATTATGTTGGATCCACTATGGACTGGACTCTCACTATTATGTTGGATCCACTATGGACTGGACTCTTACTATTATGTTGGATCCACTATGGACTGGACTCTCACTATTATGTTAGATCCACTATGGACTGGACTCTCACTATTATGTTGGATCCACTATGGACTGGACTCTTACTATTATGTTGGATCCACTATGGACTGGACTCTCACTATTATGTTAGATCCACTATGGACTGGACTCTCACTATTATGTTAGATCCACTATGGACTGGACTCTCACTATTATGTTGGATCCACTATGGACTGGACTCTTACTATTATGTTGGATCCACTATGGACTGGACTCTCACTATTATGTTAGATCCACTATGGACTGGACTCTCACTATTATGTTAGATCCACTATGGACTGGACTCTCACTATTATGTTGGATCCACTATGGACTGGACTCTTACTATTATGTTGGATCCACTATGGACTGGACTCTTACTATTATGTTGGATCCACTATGGACTGGACTCTTACTATTATGTTGGATCCACTATGGACTGGACTCTCACACTATTATGTTAGATCCACTATGGACTGGACTCTCACTATTATGTTAGATCCACTATGGACTGGACTCTCACTATTATGTTAGATCCACTATGGACTGGACTCTCACTATTCTGTTAGATCCACTATGGACTGGACTCTCACTATTATGTTAGGTCCACTATGGACTGGTCTCTCACACTATTATGTTAGATCCACTATGGACTGGACTCTTACTATTATGTTGGATCCACTATGGACTGGACTATCACAATATTATGTCAGACCCACTCGACATCCATTGCTTTCGGTCTCCCCTAGAGGGGGGGGGGGGTTACCCACATATGCGGTCCTCTCCAAGGTTTCTCATAGTCATTCACATCGACGTCCCACTGGGGTGAGTTTTTCCTTGCCCTTATGTGGGCTCTGTACCGAGGATGTCGTTGTGGCTTGTGCAGCCCTTTGAGACACTTGTGATTTAGGGCTATATAAATAAACATTGATTGATTGATTGATTGATGTCTCCCTTAGTGAGGAGGGAGTTGGGAAGGAACAAGATCAGATGGCATCAGTTCCTCAGTAAACTGCTGTGAGCCGTGGCCTGGAAAAAGTCAGTCCCCACCCTCTGGAAGACCTCACAAGTGGTTGAAATACCAAAAACACCTTGTCCCAAGGAGCCGAAACCACTTCAGACCTGTGCTGACCTCCCACCTCATGAAAACTAAGGAGTGGATCATTGTCAACCAACTTCGCCCGCAGATGTTGTCAGCAATGGAACCCCTTGCAGTCCAAGCATCGGGGTGGAGGATGCCATCATGAGCCCCTTACCCACCTAGAGACCCAATGTGGCCCTGAGTCAAAAAGTTGAATAAGTGTTGAAGGAACGACGACATCATGCCTGTGGATGAAGAACCAGATTGAACTATTCCACACCAGTTTTCAAAGTAAACAATCCCGTTTCCGTTCCATGATAGTGACTCAGGATTTACTTGACAAACCTTCACTGTGGCTCTGTGACTTAAGCAAGGGCCACCTGGGGCGATTGAGTGCTCATTATCTTCACCGCCTGTATCACTCAAACACATCCATTCATTTTCTACAGCCTGTATCACTCATACACAGAAAAAAACTAATCCCAATATGAGGATTTGGAGAACTTTCTAAGGTGTACATGGTCGTATGTCGGCATCTGCTGGACATATGCAAGTAATGCAGGAGGCGCAGACCGACCCCAGGTCATGAAACATCTGCCTCTTCCAGTTGGAAGTGTTCCACTTTATTCTATCACAAACAAAAATCTAAAGAGCGGAGAGTTAAAGTCTGTTCACTTCAACTTGATGGTCAACTTCAGCAGCAAGTAACCGGCCTGGCTTACTTCCTGCAAATCACAATGGTGCTGGTACTACCACATTGCAAATGTCAATGGTGCTTACTACCACATTGCAAATGTCAATGGTGCTGGTACTACCACATTGCAAATGTCAATGGTGCTGGTACTACCACATTGCAAATGTCAATGGTGCTTACTATCAATCAATGTTTATTTATATAGCCCTAAATCACAAGTGTCTCAAAGGGCTGCACAAGCCACAACCACATCCTCGGTACAAAGCCCACATAAGGGCAAGGAAAAACTCACCCCAGTGGGATGTCGATGTGAATGACTATGAGAAACCTTGGAGCGGACCGCCTCTAGGGGAGACCAAAAGCAATGGATGTCGAGTGGGTCTGACATAATATTGTGAGAGTCCAGTCCATAGTGGATCCAACATAATAGTAAGAGTCCAGTCCATAGTGGGGCCAGCAGGACACCATCCCGAGCGGAGACGGGTCAGCAGCGCAGAGATGTTCCCAGCTGATGCACAGGCGAGCGGTCCACCCCGGGTCCCGACTCTGGACAGCCAGCACTTCATCCATGGCCACCGGACCTGTGCCCCCCCCCCCCCCCCCCCCCCCCTCTTCCCCCTCCACAAGGAAGAGGGGAGCAGAGGAGAAAAGAAAAGAAACGGCAGATCAACTGGTCTAACAGGGGGGCTATTTAAAGGCTAGAGTATACAAATGAGTTTTAAGATGGGACTTAAATGCTTCCACTGAGGTAGCATCTCTAATTGTTACCGGGAGGGCATTCCATAGTACTGGAGCCCCAATAGAAAACGCTCTATAGCCCGCAGACTTTTTTTGGGCTCTGGGAATCACTAATAAGCCGGAGTTCTTTGAACGCAGATTTCTTGCCGGGACATATGGTACAATGCAATCGACAAGATAGGACGGAGCTAGACCGTGTAGTATTTTATACGTAAGTAGTAAAACCTTAAAGTCACATCTTAAGTGCACAGGAAGCCAGTGCAGGTGAGCCAGTATAGGTATATATATATGTATATATGTATATAAAGGTATATACAGTATAGGCGTAATATGATCAAACTTTCTTGTTCTTGTCAAAAGTCTAGCAGCCGCATTTTGTACCAATTGTAGTCTTTTAATGCTAGACATAGGGAGACCCCAAAATAATACGTTACAGTAGTCGAGACGAGACGTAACGAACGCATGAATAATGATCTCAGCGTCGCTAGTGGATAAAATAGAACGAATTTTATGAATCAACCAACATTGAGTTAGCATAACTCAACTTTTGGGTTAAATAATTCAACCCAATAGTTTGGTTGGGAATACCCCAACATTAAGTTATCATAACTCAACGTTTTGGTTAAATAATTCAATGCAAAAGTTGGGTTGAAAAGATTAACCCAAAATGTTGAGTTAAAATAACTCAAATTAGGGGTTCATCCTTCTCTGAACCAGCAGTTGAGTTAAAATTGGGTTATTTTTTAACCCAACATTTTTTAGTGTGCAGATTGCAAATGAAACCCTCTATATGTTTTGAAAATGTCCACTGCTTAAATATATATCTTAAAGGCGTTTATATTTTTTTTCACCACTGTCGAATATAAACTTCATTTACATTTTATAAGTTCACCAGGTCACAACATTAGGTACGCCTGCACACTCTCCGAACGGTTCAGAAGCGGCATAAAAAAATACAAAAAAGCTGCACGTCTGTGTTGTTATGCGCATGCCACGATTATATGACAATATTAGTCCGTCCTACCTTTTCGTGTTTCCTCATGGCCTGATGCAAGGGGGAGGAGCTTCTCCCCCTGCTGGCTGAGAGCTTGACCTGAAGTCCAATAAAGTACATCCACCTTGCTTAACCCGCCAAACTACGTGTACCAATCACGATTTGACACTCTGGGATTGTTTAATACAAGTATTCGACAATGTAACAACATTTATAAATCGGAAAAGAAGAAATGCATCATACCTCCACTCGAAGTTACCTGTTGGTCTACCTTCAACCCTAGTTCCAGCAATAATGAGCTGAAAGTGAAGTTGTCACCTGCCTATTCTGTTGGTGACCTATGTCCAGTAAAGTGACCATGGTCTCATAAAAGTTGTCTGGTACAGTTCACCAATGTGTCCTGTGTCCGTACTACTATCATTTTAGTGATATTACTGGGCAGTAGTTCAGCGTACCTGTAGAACTGTATTTGTATGTGTCCTGGGCATGACGTTAAAGTGCATCCGGCAGTGGAGGCTCCTCTATGGGGTCTTGGGGCACTAGGAGGTTAACCCCTTTACTACTGTTACCCCAGGTGGCCCTTGGCAAAGGCCTAGTACCTGACTGCCCCCTAGCCAGGGATACGGTGAAGACCTCAACGGCGGAGCAGGCGGAAGACGGTAGATGTATGAACCACCACAACGGCTGCGATGGCGGAAGAAGGCACCCCCACATCCATGTGGGCCCAGTTACGGGGAAATAACAACCCAAGACCTCAACGGTGGAACAGGCGGAGGATGATTGCTAACCCTATGGAGCGTCACAACGGCTGGGATGGTGGAAGAAGGCTGCAGCAGAAAAGTGTCCCCAGTCGTCTTGGACTCCATGCCACTGGACCCTGACCCGGATCTGTCAAGGATTGCGGGGTGACTGTCTGTGCACCAGTCTCCCCACGTTAAACAAAGTCACGCACAGGCATCCTCCATAAAGGAGGACCGTCATACTCGCTTCGAGTGACCGCCGATGATGATGATGAGAACTGTATTTGTATGTGTACCCTGACTAATATTTCCTATATCTCCAAAGTAGTCCAGTGGAGCCAGTGGGGTTTGTTGTCAGGCTGTGAACTAGTAATCAAACTCTGCCATGTATTTTTGTCATGTCATTTCATGACCTTTAATGATATTAAAGGAGGAGGTATGCAGCAGCTGAGTGGGAGGAGCCTGTGTTAATGTGGACACAGGACAGAACCACACAAACAAAGACTTCAGCCAAAAGCCAGTCTCACTGCACTAAAATTAGACGGTCATTAGAAGCGGAGTCATGGCTGAGAAGAGCAGTCAGGCTGATCAGGAAAACAAACTGCAACAGCAAGATCAACAGCTTAGTTATTCTGAAGACCGAGCTGTAGTCGCAAATGAATCCACAGATCTGGATTTGTCTGAAGAAGAGAAGACCTCGCCCCAAACTGAAGAAGAGACTGAGTGTCCAGGCTGCCAGTCCCTGGGTGTTGTGACTTTGACTTGCAGCCACAAGTTATGTCCAAGTTGCATTGACCTGAGCCAGAAGGAGATGGGTCGTGAAGGTTGCACCATCTGCTATGGATCCCAATTGATGGACTCTGTGCTCCAAGGTCTGCTGGGTGCCTTGTTCCACGGACAGCCCAGAAGAGACACCGGGACAGCACGGCCAGAAGAAGCCATTTTACGGGCCGCTGCCGAGGAGACGGTGAAGGCTGCTGAAGATGGTAATCCGGAGGTGGAGCAGCAATGTCTGCTGCATGGAGAACCGCTCAGAGAGTTTTGTCTGGAGAAGGAAGAGCTGCTCTGCCACAAGTGCCGCATGAGCGACCCGGGACCGCGCCGGTGCTGCTCCATTGAAGAGGCTCTTCTTCTTTGTAAGGTCAGAAAAACCCAGGATGTACTTTCAATGTACAAATGTCATCACATTTTGGCTGGAGATGTCTTAATGACAATAAAACTTGATGATGTTTCAAAATATGTAACGACTGAACGATTTTGATTGATTGATTGAAACTTGTATTAGTAGATTGCACAGTACAGTACATATTCCCTACAATTGACCACTAAATGGTAACACCCCAATAAGTTTTTCAACTTGTTTAAGTCGGGATCCAAGTTAATCAATTCATGGTACAAATATATACTATCAGCATAATACAGTCATCACACAAGTTAATCATCAGAGTATCCATCCATCCATCCATCCATCTTCCTCCGCTTATCCGAGGTCGGGTCGCGGGGGCAGCAGCTTAAGCAGGGAAGCCCAGACTTCCCTCTCCCCAGCCACTTCGTCCAGCTCCTCCCGGGGGATCCCGAGGCGTTCCCAGGCCAGCCGGGAGACATAGTCTTCCCAACGTGTCCTGGGTCTTCCCCGTGGCCTCCTACCGGTCGGACGTGCCCGAAACACCTCCCGAGGGGAGGCGTTCGGGTGGCATCCTGACCAGATGCCCGAACCACCTCATCTGGCTCCTCTCGATGTGGAGGAGCAGCGGCTTTACTTTGAGCTCCCCCCGGATGGCAGAGCTTCTCACCCTATCTCTAAGGGAGAGACCCGCCACCCGGCGGAGGAAACTCATTTCGGCCGCTTGTACCCGTGATCTTGTCCTTTCGGTCATGACCCAAAGCTCATGACCATAGGTGAGGATGGGAACGTAGATCGACCAGTAAATCGAGAGCTTTGCCTTCTGGCTCAGCTCCTTCTTTACCACAACGGATCGATACAGCGTCCGCATTACTGAAGACGCCGCACCGATCCGCCTGTCGATCTCACGATCCACTCTTCCCTCACTCGTGAACAAGACTCCGAGGTACTTGAACTCCTCCACTTGGGGCAAGATCTCCTCCCCAACCCGGAGATGGCACTCCACCCTTTTCCGGGCGAGAACCATGGACTCGGATTTGGAGGTGCTGATTCCCATCCCAGTCGCTTCACACTCGGCTGCGAACCGATCCAGTGAGAGCTGAAGATCTTGGCCAGATGAAGCCATCAGGACCACATCATCTGCAAAAAGCAGAGACCTAATCCTGCAGCCACCAAACCAGATACCCTCAACGCCTTGACTGCGCCTAGAAATTCTGTCCATAAAGGTTATGAACAGAATCGGTGACAAAGGGCAGAGTATATTCATTGAATTATTTACATTATTTACAATCCGGGGTGTGGGATGTGGAGGGGATTGGGGCAGGGGTGGGGCGTGGGGGGTATGTTGGGTTGCTATCAGCATACTTCAGTCATCAACAATTATATCATCTGAGAAATGGACTTATGACCGAAAGGACAAGATCACGGGTACAAGCGACCAAAATGAGTTTCCTCCGCCGGGTGGCGGGGCTCTCCCTTAGAGATAGGGTGAGAAGCTCTAGGAGGAGCTCAAAGTAAAGCCGCTGCTCCTCCACATCGAGAGGAGCCAGATGAGGTGGTTCGGGCATCTGGTCAGGATGCCACCCGATCGCCTCCCTAGGGAGGTGTTTCGGGCACGTCCGACCGGTAGGAGGCCACGGGGAAGACCCAGGACACGTTGGGAAGACTATGTCTCCCGGCTGGCCTGGGAACGCCTCGGGATCCCCCGGGAGGAGCTGGACGAAGTGGCTGGGGAGAGGGAAGTCTGGGCTTCCCTGCTTAGGCTGCTGCCCCCGCGACCCGACCTCGGATAAGCGGAAGAAGATGGATGGATGGATGTCAACATATTGAGCAAAAAGGTCTCATATTTGTTTTTTCGACCTAGAAAAGTGCACTTGTTATTAGTGAGAATATTCTTATTTTAAGGTATTTTTGGGTTCATTGAAGTAAGCTAATTTTACTGGTTTTGGAAAGTCTTGACAAGCCAAATTTTCTTGTTCTATTGGCAGATAATTTTCCTTAGTTCAAGTAAAATACCCCTCTTTTTTTTTCTTGTTTTTGAACACTGACTTTTTGCAATGTAAGTGATTTACTTTGATTAAAATAGTTTCCCCCTATTAAAAACTCGATTTAAATACTGTTTATAGAGTCATTTGTTTGAGATGTCAATGTTCCCTATGTTGTCTTATGCAGCATGCAATATTTAGTTACACCAGCAGAGGGCGCTTGGCGCCTTTAGTATCAGCAGCTGGCCTGGAGAAGAAGTCAGTACTGATATGAGAAAAGGCGAGGCATCAATCTCCGCTTGTAACGCTCTTTTTATTGTTTTGCAGGTAAGCTGGTTCGCATATAACACGTACACGCAGTAGTGGAGTTTATTCTGTACCTTTTCGACTAAGAAATGTCAAGCTAAGATATGTTTTGTTGAGTTTATGAGTTAAAAACGAGTCACATTCATTGTTTTCTAAAATGGCGGACGTCGGTCCAAAGGTAACCGCGGTGACAATGCAACTTTAGTTTAAAGAGTAAATTCACGACATAAATCCTCAGAGATACTTGAAAATAGGGTGTTAAATGTCATTATAAATATAATCCATAGATTATTAAACAGTGATCAAAAACATGATTTAAAGGTAGATAAAAACAGTAAAAAGGGTTTTTGTATATATATATTTTTTTGGAATATTTTTAAAATTGTAGAGTTTATTCTGTACCTTTTAGAGTAACAATGTCAAGCTAAGGTCTGTTTTGTTGAGTTTATGAGTTAAAAACGAGTCACATTCATTGTTTTTTTCTAAAATTGCTGACGTCGGTCCAACGGTAACCGCAGTGACGAAGCAAAATACAGTAACTTTAGTTTTAAGAGTAAGTTCACGACATAAATCCTCAGAGATACTTGAAAATAGGGTGGTAAATACCATTATAAATATAATCCATAGATTATTAAACAGTGATTAAAAACATGATTTAAAGGTAGATAAAAACAGTAAAAAGGGTTTTTGTATATATATATTTTTTTGGAATATTTGTAAAATTGTAGAGTTTATTCCGTACCTTTTAGAGTAACAATGTCAAGCTAAGGTCTGTTTTGTTGAGATTATGAGTTAAAAATGAGTCACATTCATTGTTTTTTTTCTAAAATGGCGGAAGTCGGTCCAACGGTAACCACGGTGACGAAGCAAAATACAGTAACTTTAGTTTTAAGAGTAAGTTCATGACATAAATCCTCAGAGATACTTGAAAATAGGGTGGTAAATGTCATTATAAATATAATCCATAGATTATTAAACAGTGATCAAAAACATGATTTAAAGGTAGATAAAAACAGTAAAAAGGGTTTTTGTATATATATATTTTTTTGGAATATTTTTAAAATTGTAGAGTTTATTCTGTACCTTTTAGAGTAACAATGTCAAGCTAAGGTCTGTTTTGTTGAGTTTATGAGTTAAAAACGAGTCACATTCATTGTTTTTTTCTAAAATTGCTGACGTCGGTCCAACGGTAACCGCGGTGACGAAGCAAAATACAGTAACTTTAGTTTTAAGAGTAAGTTCACGACATAAATCCTCAGAGATACTTGAAAATAGGGTGGTAAATACCATTATAAATATAATCCATAGATTATTAAACAGTGATTAAAAACATGATTTAAAGGTAGATAAAAACAGTAAAAAGGGTTTTTGTATATATATATTTTTTTGGAATATTTGTAAAATTGTAGAGTTTATTCCGTACCTTTTAGAGTAACAATGTCAAGCTAAGGTCTGTTTTGTTGAGATTATGAGTTAAAAATGAGTCACATTCATTGTTTTTTTTCTAAAATGGCGGAAGTCGGTCCAACGGTAACCACGGTGACGAAGCAAAATACAGTAACTTTAGTTTTAAGAGTAAGTTCACAACATAAATCCTCAGAGATACTTGAAAACAGGGTGTTAAATGCCATTATAAATATAATCCATAGATTATTAAACTGGTTAAAAACATGATTTAAAGGTAGATAAAAACAGTAAAAAGGGTTTTTGTATATATATATATATATATATCGTAATATTTGTAAAATTGTAGTTTCTTCTGTACCTTTTAGAGTAGGCAATGTCAAGCTATATCTGTTTTGTTAAGTTTATGAGTTAAAAAAAGTCACGTTCTGGGTTGTTTTCTAAAATGGCAGACGTAACCATGGTGATGAAGCAAAATACAGTAACTTTAGTTTAAAGAGTAAATTCACGACATAAATCCTCAGAGATACTTGAAAATAGGGTGTTAAATGCCATTATAAATATAATCCATAGATTATTAAACAGTGATTAAAAACATGATTTAAAGGTAGATAAAAACAGTAATTATGTTTTTTGTATATATATAATTTGGAATATTTGTAAAAGAGTAGTTTCTTCTGTACCTTTTAGAGTAAGCAATGTCAAGCTAAGGTATGTTTTGTTGAGTTTATGAGTTAAAAACTAGTCACATTCATTGTTGTTTTCTAAAATGGCGGACATCGGTCCAACGGTAACCGCGGTGACGAAGCAAAATACAGTAACTTTAGTTTTAAGAGTAAGTTCACGACATAAATCCTCAGAGATACTTGAAAATAGGGTGGTAAATGCCATTATAAATATAATCCATATATTATTAAACTGGTTAAAAACATGATTTAAAGGTAGATAAAAACAGTAAAAAGGATTTTTGTATATATATATATTGTAATATTTGTAAAATTGTAGTTTCTTCTGTACCTTTTAGAGTAAGCAATGTCAAGCTATGGTCTGTTTTGTTAAGTTTATGAGTTAAAAAAAAGAGTCACGTTCTGGGTTGTTTTCTAAAATGGCAGACGTCGTAACCATGGTGATGAAGCAAAATACAGTAACTTTAGTTTAAAGAGTAAATTCACGACATAAATCCTCAGAGATACTTGAAAATAGGGTGTTAAATGCCATTATAAATATAATCCATAGATTATCAAACAGTGATTAAAAACATGATTTAAAGGTAGATAAAAACAGTAAAAAGGGGTTTTGTATATATATATATATATATGTATTTTTTGGAATATTTGTAAAATTGTAGAGTTTATTATGTACCTTTTAGAGTAAGCAATGTCAAGCTCAGGTCTGTTTTGTTGAGTTTATGAGTTAAAAACGAGTCACATTCATTGTTTTTTTTTCTAAAATGGCGGACGTCGGTCCAACGGTTAACCGCGGTGACGAAGCAAAATACAGTAACTTTAGTTTTAAGAGTAAGTTCACAACATAAATCCTCAGAGATACTTGAAAATAGGGTGTTAAATGCCATTATAAATATAATCCATAGATTATTAAACTGGTTAAAAACATGATTTAAAGGTAGATAAAAACAGTAAAAAGGGTTTTTGTATATATATAATATATATTGTAATATTTGTAAAATTGTAGTTTCTTCTGTACCTTTTAGAGTAAGCAATGTCAAGCTATGGTCTGTTTTGTTAAGTTTATGAGTTAAAAAAAGAGTCACGTTCTGGGTTGTTTTCTTAAATGGCGGACGTCGTAACCATGGTGATGAAGCAAAATACAGTAACTTTAGTTTTAAGAGTAAGTTCACGACATAAATCCTCAGAGATACTTGAAAACAGGGTGTTAAATGCCATTATAAATATAATCCATAGATTATTAAACTGGTTAAAAACATGATTTAAAGGTAGATAAAAACAGTTAAAAGGGTTTTTGTATGTATATATATTTTTTGGGAATATTTGTAAAATTGTAGAGTTTATTCTGTACCTTTTAGAGTAAGCAATGTCAAGCTAAGGTCTGTTTTGTTGAGTTTATGAGTTAAAAACTAGTCACATTCATTGTTGTTTTCTAAAATGGCGGACGGCGGTCCAACGGTAACCGCGGTGACGAAGCAAAATACAGTAACTTTAGTTTTAAGAGTAAGTTCACCACATAAATCCTCAGAGATACTTGAAAATAGGGTGTTAAATGCCATTATAAATATAATCCATATATTATTAAACTGGTTAAAAACATGATTTAAAGGTAGATAAAAACAGTAAAAAGGATTTTTGTATATATATATATATTGTAATATTTGTAAAATTGTAGTTTCTTCTGTACCTTTTAGAGTAAGCAATGTCAAGCTATGGTCTGTTTTGTTAAGTTTATGAGTTAAAAAAGAGTCACCTTCTGGGTTGTTTTCTAAAATGGCAGACGTAACCATGGTGATGAAGCACAATACAGTAACTTTAGTTTTAAGAGTAAGTTCACAGCATAAATCCTCAGAGATACTTGAAAATAGGGTGTTAGATGCCATTATAAATATAATCCATAGATTATTAAACAGCGATTAAAAACATGATTTAAAAGTAGATAAAAACAGTAAAAAGGGTTTTTGTATATATATATATATTTTTGGAATATTTGTAAAATTGTAGAGTTTATTCTGTACCTTTTAGAGTAAGCAATGTCAAGCTAAGGTCTGTTTTGTTGAGTTTATGAGTTAAAAACTAGTCACATTCATTGTTTTTTTCTAAAATGGCGGACATCGGTCCAACGGTAACCACGGTGACGAAGCAAAATACAGTAACTTTAGTTTTAAGAGTAAGTTCACGACATAAATCCTCAGAGATACTTGAAAACAGGGTGGTAAATGCCATTTATGTTACAAGGACATGCCAAACAAATTTTTGAGTGTTGTATTGATCATAAGCACAGCAGCATACCTGCCAACTACTCCGGTTTTCCTGTAATTAGTACGGTTTTCATCAACCTATTCCGGGTTACGGTTGCAGTGATAAAAAATACGGTTTTTCATTAATTAAAAAAAAAAAAATTTTTTCGAGTTTTATTCACGAAATCGCGTAACAACAATGACAATCGACACTGCTTCCCGTAACTTCCTATCGAGCCATTCCGAATGCCATGCGCGAGGCTATTTATAGCACCGCTGCCAAGCACGAGGCACCAGTTGCCATTGTTTCCAAACGAGCGAACGATCATGGAATCAGCCGGAGAAAAATGGCAAACGAGTCCTAAACCGAAAAGAAAACTGCAGTCATTCCGTGAAGAATATTCAAAAGCCTATCCGGGAATAATTATCCGTTCCAAAAAGGGTGAAAACTAGGCGAATTGCACCTTGTGCAGACAAGATTTTTCGATCAGACACGGAGGAATTAGCGATGTAAAAGACCACGTTGGGACAAAAAAACACAAGTCTAATGCCGTTGCTAGCGATACAAGTGGAAAACTTTCAACGTTTTTCGGATTTTAGCCACAAAAAGGTAATGACACCAATGTTATCTATTGGAATTGTTTAGTACTGTTAAAAGTGTTTATACTATTTATGCTTTCAAGTCCAAGTTGAAGAAATCTTGTTAAATGTTGACAGCATAACTACCAAAATACAGAAGTATGTCCTTAATATTTTTGCAGTGCTATTTCTGTTGAAAAGTTCAAATGATTACATTAGAGATGTGATGTGCCACTTTTCAAGTGTCTGATGGCTTCAATTAATTTTCATTAATTTTTCATATTTTGAATTCTTTTGAAAGGTTTACAAAAAAACTACATTTGAATTGTAATTCCATGCTATTGACAGGACTATTAATTTTAATGAAGTTAGCTTACCATGTTTACAGTATGATCATTGTGATAGAAATGTGAATTTTAGGCACAGAATATTTTATACAATTGAACAAGGCAGTAGATTATACAAGCTTGGACAGAAAGTTAATAATGACACCAATTTTTTTTTAATGGAATTGTTTAGTACTGTTTTACCATTTGTTTACTGTAAAAAGTGTTTATACTTTCAATGAACAAATTGAAGTCTTGTGAAAGGTTGACAGGATAACTGGCATTAACTGTCAAAATAATTTCAAACTATTGAAGTTAGCTTACAGAATAAACATGTCAATCAACCCATATGATTTTTGCTGTAATATTTTTGTTTTGAAAAGTCACTGTGACTGATAGAAAAGTGATGGTTTTAGCAACATTTTAACCTGTCTGATTGCTAATAATCATTTTGCGTCGGGGGGCGAAGCCTGAACCCCCCACCAAGACTTTGTCCTGGACCTACCGGGGCCTGCGGCCCCTGGACCCTGGCTACTAGGTTTTTCTGATTTCAAAAGTTGGCAGGTATGCGCTATACAAGTATAACCCATTTACCATTTACCATTTATTGCTATAATCCATTTATGAGTCAAACAGTGGCGTGGGGTGAGTAAACTAGTGGTTGTAACTCATTAACAAAAGCCTCTCAAACCTCTTGTCAGAATGTCTATTCCTCATTCAGTTCGGCTTGCTCTCCATCTGTGCATACTCCATCTCCAGGTAAGACGAAAAGGATGTTCTGTCTTGATCGTAGCCAGGATCTTGTTTATTATGGCACGGAACGAGGGCGAGTCAACTGTGCCGCATTTCCTCGACAACATACTGCCCGACCAACTTCTTTAGCTCCAAATAATGACTGTATTTCCAACTTGAAAACGCGCTTCTCTCTCCGCCCTCCATTGTTGTTTACTTCGGTGTCGCACACGTGTGTCATCCTCATGCTAAAAACGTGACGTGTTGCTTACGTGACGTCACTTTCCAAGACGGCAAGAAGAAATGAAATGTATTTTTACGAGGGAAAATAAAAAATTGTAACGCACAGTGACTTGGATTAAATAAACTTTAATCTAGCTTTATTGCAGAAGCTCCTTAAAACAGCAGTGCTCCTGTAACTGACAAAATCCAATTTATACTGTAGAGGATGCGAGTTCCCTGGAATGTACAAAACAAGACTACCGTATTTTATGGACTATAGAGCGCACCGGTATATTAGCCGCACCCACTAAACTTTAGGGAAAATAATGTTTCCATATATTAGTCGCACCAGACTATAAGTTTCAGATATATACGTTGCAAAATTAGTTATTTGCACAGAAATATTCTGTAAAAGTTTATTTACATACCTTGATTGTTTTCAAACATAAAACTAATATGGTAGTAAAACAGCCAACCAAACAAAACAGAAGTCATCGTCATGGACCCACTAGCTGCGGAAGCTAACCCTCCAATCAAATGAACAGACTCAATAACTCCACGGTGACGTTTTGGTGAATTTACTGAAAAATGTGTGAAACTGAAACAATACAAAAAGAAGGCAGCTGTAAGTTTGCAATGCTCTCGACGCCGCTAGCCTTATTGCATTACATTTGCACGTACAAATACGCATGAAAACACTCCTACAGACAGGTTTAGTAGGTATCCACAGTTTTAGATATATTGTCAAACATACAAACGTTGTTTAGAGTTATGAATTGGAAATCTATACGAGTAGAAATGCTATGGATGGCTAGAAGACTGTACGGCACTCTACTTCCGGTCGAAGGCACTAAATGGAAGGACACTGCAGAACCTGCAATGACTGAACTCGTCCAAAAAATGGCACCATAGCACTAACAATAAAACACCTTCTCAGTGTATTTGCTTGTTGTTCTTTTGAAAACAATTTTAATATACAAACCCCATTTCCATATGAGTTGGGAAATTGTGTTAGATGTAAATATAAACGGAATACAATGATTTGCAAATCCTTTTCAACCCATATTCAATTGAATGCACTACAAAGACAAGATATTTGATGTTCAAACTCATAAACTTTATTTTTTTTTTGCAAATAATAATTACAACGGTGCTGCTTTTGTTTTGAAAAGCGTTATTTGTATTACTTCCGTGTGGACGTATGCGCGTGCGTGATTGTGAGTGAATGTGAACAGCGGCAATCACAAATTACAAAATAAAGTTTAAAAAACATCTATGTTGTGCGCGCAATACAACTGTGCTGCTTTTATTTTGAAAAGTGTTATTTATGGACGTATGTCCGTGTGTAACCCGTGAGGGAAGGTGCACAGCGAGAAGTAATGCACGGTTTAAACCCGAGACGCTAAAAAGAGAAAAGTTGATGACGAATGCCTTGTTTTCAACAAGACATGGACTGCCAAGTATTTTTTTTACAGAAAATAAAGGTAAAGCTGTGTGCTTAATGTGTGGTACACAGGTTGCTGTGTTTAAAGAATATAATTTGAACCGCCACTACATGACGAAGCACGAGGAAAAATACCGTAATCTTGTCATATTTCACACCCCCAGAGATGCAGCCATCAGGACAAGTTTCGTCATTTCTCACTAAATCGCCAGAAAAAGTAAGGCGTTTTCTGATGGAGAGTTTATTAAGAAGTGCTTATTGGACTCTGTTGTGCTGATATGCCCGGAAATTTGGAGCTTCAGCTGAAGAACAGAACGGCCGACTTTGACTTTTTTTTCGCTGGCTTTGGATGAGAGCTGCGATGTACGTGACACCGCCCAGCTGCTCATCTTCTTACGTGGGATAACTGCAGACTTTCAAATCACGGAAGAGCTGGCAGCCATGCAGTCAATTAAAAGGGACAACCACAGGTAATGACTTGTTCACATAGGTAAATGCGTGTTTGGACATGTTGAAATGGGACAAGCTGGCAGGTGTGACAACAGATGGTTGTCCAAATCTGACGGGGAAAAATGTAGGGACTTTTTTAAAGAGGATGCAGGATAAACTTTAAATTAACCCTGTGCAGAAATGGACATTTTTGCATTGTATTATACATCAGGAAGTGTAGTGTAAGACAGTGTTAAAAATAAAACCATCAAAAGCAATCTGCTTTTGGTATAAAGTTAAGTTAGGTTAAATGAAAGCATTATTGTTATTAATTATTAATGAAATTATTATTATTATTTATCTTATGGTATATCAAAAATAATATTGAGCAAAATGTAATTGAAATATTGTCGATGTGGCCCTCCAGCAGTGCTCGGGTTGCTAATGCGGCCCCCGGTAAAAATTAATTGCCCACCCCTGCTATAGAGCGTACCTTATTATAAGTTGCACCCACCCTGACTATAGAGCGTACCTTATAAGTTGCACCCACCCTGACCATAGAGCGTACTTTATTAGTCGCACCCACTCCGGAGTGTTGTCAGCAGGTGTTATGACATTCCAAAAGGTGAAAGCGAAAAGACAATAAAGAAAGAAAATACATAGGAATGTACGACCGGCGCCATCTTTGATGACATCCAAAATCATTGCTAATTACATACCTGCCAACTACTCCGGTTTTCCCGTAATTAGTACGGTTTTCATCAACCTATTCCGGGTTACGGTTGCAGTGATAAAAAATACGGTTTTCATTAATTTAAAAAAAATATTTTTTTTAAAATGCGCGAGGCTATTTATAGCACCGCTGCCAAGCACGAGGCACCAGTTGCCATTGTTTCCAAACGAGCGAACGATCATGGAATCAGCCGGAGAAAAATGGCAAACGAGTCTTAAACCGAAAAGAAAACTGCAGTCATTCCGTGAAGAATATTCAAAAGCCTATCCGGGAATAATTATCCGTTCCAAAAAGGGTGAAAACTACGCGAATTGCACCTTGTGCAGACAAGATTTTTCAATCGGACACGGAGGAATTAGCGATGTAAAAGACCACGTTGGGACAAAAAAACACAAGTCTAATGCCGTTGCTAGCGATACAAGTGGAAAACTTTCAACGTTTTTCGGATTTTAGCCACAAAAAGGTAATGACACCAATGTTATCTATTGGAATTGTTTAGTACTGTTAAAAGTGTTTATACTATTTATGCTTTCAAGTCCAAGTTGAAGAAATCTTGTTAAATGTTGACAGCATAACTACCAAAATACAGAAGTATGTCCTTAATATTTTTGCAGTGCTATTTCTGTTGAAAAGTTCAAATGATTACATTAGAGATGTGATGTGCCACTTTTCAAGTGTCTGATGGCTTAAATTAATTTTCATTAATTTTTCATATTTTGAATTCTTTTGAAAGGTTTACAAAAAAACTACATTTGAATTGTAATTCCATGCTATTGACAGGACTATTAATTTTAATGAAGTTAGCTTACCATGTTTACAGTATGATAATTGTGATAGAAATGTGAATTTTGGGCACAGAATATTTTATACAATTGAACAAGGCTGTAGATTATACAAGCTTGGATAGAAAGTTAATAATAAAAAGTTAATAATAACACCAATTTTTTTTAATGGAATTGTTTAGTACTGTTTTACCATTTGTTTACTGTAAAAAGTGTTTATACTGTTTATACTTTCAATTAACAAATTGAAGTCTTGTGAAAGGTTGACAGGATAACTGGCATTAACTGTCAAAATAATTTCAAACTATTGAAGTTAGCTTACAGAATAAACATGTCAATCAACCCATATGATTTTTGCTGTAATATTTTTGTTTTGAAAAGTCACTGTGACTGATAGAAAAGTGATGGTTTTAGCAACATTCTAACCTGTCTGAATGCTAATAATCATTTTGCGTCGGGGGGCGAAGCCTGAACCCCCCACCAGGACTTTGTCCTGGACCTACCGGGGCCTGCGGCCCCTGGACCCTGGCTACTAGGTTTTTCTGATTTCAAAAGTTGGCAGGTATGTAATTAGCATAAAACAAGGACCGGTTTTCAGATGGAATGGTGTTGGTTGGCTGGCAACTTCTTCCTCCCGGTCACCTTCCTTTGTTTTCACTTTATGGAAGTGCGCATGCAAGTGACATTGACATTGAAATGTGATCTATTCCAGCTGACTGTAAAATGTCATTTTTATCAGACTTCAGTGTAAATGTGCAAAGGCCCCAATGTGTCCGCAATGAGATCCCAATGTGGCCGCAATGAGATCCCAATGTGGCCGCAATGAGATCCCAATGTGTCCGCAATGAGACCCCAATGTGGCCGCAATGAGACCCCAACGTGTCCGCAATGAGATCCCAATGTGTCCGCAATGAGACCCCAACGTGGCCGCAATGAGATCCCAATGTGTCCGCAATGAGATCCCAATGTGTCCGCAATGAGATCCCAATGTGTCCGCAATGAGATCCCAATGTGTCCGCAATGAGACCCCAACGTGGCCGCAATGAGATCCCAATGTGTCCGCAATGAGATCCCAATGTGGCCGCAATGAGATCCCAATGTGGCCGCAATGAGATCCCAATGTGGCCGCAATGAGATCCCAATGTGGCCGCAATGAGACCCCAATGTGTCCGCAATGAGACCCCAACGTGTCCGCAATGAGATCCCAATGTGGCCGCAATGAGATCCCAATGTGTCCGCAATGAGACCCCAATGTGGCCGCAATGAGATCCCAATGTGTCCGCAATGAGATCCCAATGTGTCCGCAATGAGATCCCAATGTGTCCGCAATGAGATCCCAATGTGTCCGCAATGAGATCCCAATGTGTCCGCAATGAGACCCCAATGTGGCCGCAATGAGATCCCAATGTGGCCGCAATGAGACCCCAACGTGGCCGCAATGAGACCCCAACGTGGCCGCAATGAGATCCCAATGTGGCCGCAATGAGATCCCAATGTGTCCGCAATGAGACCCCAACGTGGCCGCAATGAGATCCCAATGTGTCCGCAATGAGACCCCAATGTGTCCGCAATGAGATCCCAATGTGTCCGCAATGAGACCCCAATGTGTCCGCAATGAGATCCCAATGTGTCCGCAATGAGATCCCAATGTGGCCGCAATGAGATCCCAATGTGGCCGCAATGAGATCCCAATGTGGCCGCAATGAGACCCCAATGTGTCCGCAATGAGACCCCAACGTGTCCGCAATGAGATCCCAATGTGGCCGCAATGAGATCCCAATGTGTCCGCAATGAGACCCCAATGTGGCCGCAATGAGATCCCAATGTGTCCGCAATGAGATCCCAATGTGTCCGCAATGAGATCCCAATGTGTCCGCAATGAGCCGCAATGAGATCCCAACGTGGCCGCAATGAGATCCCAATGTGGCTGCAATGAGATCCCAATGTGTCCGCAATGAGACCCCAACGTGGCCGCAATGAGATCCCAATGTGTCCGCAATGAGACCCCAATGTGTCCGCAATGAGATCCCAATGTGTCCGCAATGAGACCCCAATGTGTCCGCAATGAGATCCCAATGTGTCCGCAATGAGACCACAATGTGTCCGCAATGAGACCCCAATGTGTCCGCAATGAGATCCCAATGTGTCCGCAATGAGACCCCAATGTGTCCGCAATGAGATCCCAATGTGTCCGCAATGAGACCCCAATGTGTCCGCAATGAGATCCCAATGTGTCCGCAATGAGACCCCAATGTGTCCGCAATGAGATCCCAATGTGTCCGCAATGAGATCCCAATGTGGCCGCAATGAGATCCCAATGTGTCCGCAATGAGACCCCAATGTGTCCGCAATGAGATCCCAATGTGTCCGCAATGAGACCCCAATGTGTCCGCAATGAGATCCCAATGTGTCCGCAATGCATGCAAGTGACGTCGAGGCCACATTGAAATGTGATTTATTCCAACTGACTGTAAAATGTCATGTGGCCCCAATGAGAACCCAATGTGGCCTCGACGTCACTTGCATGCTCAGTTCAATAAAGTGAAAACAAAGGAAGTTGACCGGGAGGAAGTGGCTACTACTACAAAATAAAATACAATTGTCAACGCCTTAAAAATGAGTGTTTTATTACATTAAAGTAAAGTATGGATATATGTATAGTGTATATATTTGGGAGGGTTGTAATTTTTTAATGGCTGTTAAATAGACGTACATCTACACAAGCTTTATTTTGCATCTCACATGTAAACAAATACGCCACAGCGTCAATTCCGGTCCTTCAATCATCACAATTCCTTCTGAATCTAAATACATATTCATAGATTACATACAGTTTATTATTTGCGCAATATTTACAAGTGATGCACCGAAAATTAGCTCGCTTTAAATAGACTTTGCTCACCAAAACCGGATGTTGTGATGAAATATCCACTTCCGGGTCACATGCGGGTTTAGAATGAAGTCACATTTGAAAAGTTCAGATTCAGGACGACCTCCTGATGTGGCCTGAATCTGATGCCAAAGAAATTAGATTGGAAGCACTATGGAGCGTTTAGACTGGCAAAATAAATCAGATCTGTGTCACTTGAGGGCAAAATAATCCGATTTGGTTGGTTGTAGACATATTGGATTTTGTACATATGCTACCTATGAGCGGCAGGTGTACACATTGAAACATGAAACATTTTATTTAGGCTTATGTTTATTCACAAATTGAACCAAACAGTCCTCTGAACCGGAGGTCTTCGTCCTCTTGCTGATGTCGTCTTCTTCTGTATCGGGGTTGCTTCATCTAGCCTTTTCTCAACCTGGTTTTTCGTGAAAGAGTTACGGCCTTTTCTGGTGCTTTGGTGGACGTGGCTTTCCGGTCGAACGCCGTTGTTTGCAGCGTGCATTTCTTCTCCATGGTAAGGGTGAGTGCATAACACACTAAATGGCTGACTGAACAATATTGTGAATGTGTTTGGTTTAACGTGAAGGATTTCACTGGTCCACCGTGACCCGTCCGGAAATTTCATCGCATGGTTCAAAGTAGCGGCTTATTATCCGGAAATTACAGTAGCTAAAACTGAATATAGAAACATTTGTAATAAAATGTGCAGTTGATGTTATTGCCATTCCAGACTCTCTGCAGACCAAGGGGGGTCTTTTAGTTCCGCCGTGGTCACTGGTTTGGAACACAACCCAGCCAAAATGTGAAATGACTAAATTGTAGTGCTTGTTGGCTGTTTTTGTCCAGGACAGGAAGGAATGTAACAATCTTCTGCTTGTAGAGGCAGATGAGAGCGACCCTCAGAGGGGCCCGGGAGACACTGGAGAACCTAACCACGGTGAAAGGAAAGTTGGAGGACACGGCAACTCACATCATGGTACATCTTCAGCAATGACATGAGAAATCAAGTTCGAACAGAATGTGGGAAAATACAACTGGATCGGACGGCTGGGTGATACTGTGCATTTTGGTGTCCATTTGATACCAAATAAATACAGATACAATACTATTAGTAATGAAAATTTTCAATATTATTGAATGATCTTGTTTTGATCGTGATTATAATCCGACACAACAACAACGTACAGAAATGTGTGAAAATAAACATGAGAAATGAAAAATATTAATCAAATACTTGAAACACTACGTTATGACCTGATAATAGTCACACACAGTATTCAAAAAATATACCAAGGATTCATTTTAATTAATCGCATTTTAGAATTTGGATTACTCATGACTAATCACAGGTGATTATTTGTTTACGTAATTAAAATTTGATTTAAGGGGAATTGCACTTTTTTGGAGAATCGTTCGCAATCTTTACAAGGGACAAGAACACGTGCTTTTTGCTATTTTTTGCATTCTAAATTGTAATCAGCTCGTTTTAGGTAGCCAGCAATGTATAATAGAGGTCTTAGTCGCCTATTGCCAAGGCTGCCATGATTAAAAAAAACACGCTCGTTTGTTGCCGGAAGTAGGAAGTGCGCTATTATGGGCAATTAAATAAATGCGCCCAAAATACAGTAAACATTGTACATATTATCGTATTTTCCGGACCATAGAGCACACCGGGATATACAGGTAAAAGCCAGTAAATTAGAATATTTTGAAAAACTTGATTTATTTCAGTAATTGCATTCAAAAGGTGTAACTTGTACATTATATTTATTCATTGCACACAGACTGATGCATTCAAATGTTTATTTCATTTAATTTTGATGATTTGAAGTGGCAACAAATGAAAATCCAAAATTCCGTGTGTCACAAAATTAGAATATTGTGTAAGGCTAATACAAAAAAGGGATTTTTAGAAATGTTGGCCAACTGAAAAGTATGAAAATGAAAAATATGAGCATGTACAATACTCAATACTTGGTTGGAGCTCCTTTTGCCTCAATTACTGCGTTAATGCGGCGTGGCATGGAGTCGATGAGTTTCTGGCACTGCTCAGGTGTTATGAGAGCCCAGGTTTCCAAAGGAAATGCAAAATTTGCATGGTTGGGTGATGGTTTGGGGTGCCATGTCATCTGCTGGTGTCGGTCCACTCTGTTTCCTGAGATCCAGGGTCAACGCAGCCGTCTACCAGCAAGTTTTAGAGCACTTCATGCTTCCTGCTGCTGACCTGCTCTATGGAGATGGAGATTTCAAGTTCCAACAGGACTTGGCGCCTGCACACAGCGCAAAATCTACCCGTGCCTGGTTTACGGACCATGGTATTTCTGTTCTAAATTGGCCCGCCAACTCCCCTGACCTTAGCCCCATAGAAAATCTGTGGGGTATTGTGAAAAGGAAGATGCAGAATGCCAGACCCAAAAACGCAGAAGAGTTGAAGGCCACTATCAGAGCAACCTGGGCTCTCATAACACCTGAGCAGTGCCAGAAACTCATCGACTCCATGCCACGCCGCATTAACGCAGTAATTGAGGCAAAAGGAGCTCCAACCAAGTATTGAGTATTGTACATGCTCATATTTTTAATTTTCATACTTTTCAGTTGGCCAACATTTCTAAAAATCCTTTTTTGTATTAGCCTTAAGTAATATTCTAATTTTGTAACACACGGAATTTTGGATTTTCATTTGTTGCCACTTCAAATCATCAAAATTAAATGAAATAAACATTTGAATGCATCAGTCTGTGTGCAATGAATAAATATAATGTACAAGTTACACCTTTTGAATGCAATTACTGAAATAAATCAAGTTTTTCAAAATATTCTAATTTACTGGCTTTTACCTGTAAGTCATAGCCACTTAATTTTAGAAGAAACAATTTTTTTCCCATATATTTGCCGCACCGGACTATAAGCCGCATGTAAATGTTTATTTACATACCTTATTTGTCTGTAACAGGGCAGTAAAACGGCTGATCAAACAAAACAGAAGTCATGGTCATGGACCCACTAGCTGCGCAAGCTAGCTCTCCAATCAGCTAAACAGACTCAATAACTCCACGGTGACGTCTTGGTGAATTTGCTGAGGACTTTGTGAAAGTGAAACAATACAAAAATAATGCTGTTGTAAGTTAATAATACTAACACAGACACTTGTAAATGTGCTAGCATATTAGCTACTGCTAACGATGCTAGCTTCATTACATTACGATAGCGCGTACAAATATGCACAAAAACACTCCTACAGATATCACACATGGGATGGTCCAGTAAGAATAGATAGTTTTAGTTATATTGTAAAACTTACAAAAGTTGCTTGGAGTGATGAATGAAAATTCCATACGATCCATACAATAAAACACTTTCTAGGTGTATTTGCTTGCTGTTTTTTTAAATATAATTTTCTTATGGGACGGCGTGGCGCAGTGGGAGAATGGCCGTGTGCGACCCGAGGGTCCCTGGTTCAATCCCCACCTAGTACCAACCTCGTCATGTCCGTTGTGTCCTGAGCAAGACACTTCACCCTTGCTCCTGATGGCTGCTGGTTAGCGCCTTGCATGGCAGCTCCCTCCATCAGTGTGTGAATGTGTGTGTGAATGGGTAAATGTGGAAGTAGTGTCAAAGCGCTTTGAGTACCTTGAAGGTAGAAAAGCGCTATACAAATACAACCCATTTATCATTTATCATTATGGCTGTTATTAGAGAGAAATCCACAAATTAGCTGCACTGTTTTATAAGCCGCAGGGTTCAAAATGTAAGAAAAAAGTACCTGCTTCTAATCCATAGGTTATGGCAAATATGACCATGTCTGTTATACATTATATATAATGTGTGTGTGTGTGTGTGTGTGTGTGTTAATATGTATAAATATATGTATATATATATATGTATGTATATGTATATATATACACAGTGTTTCCCACAGGACAGGAATCTATTTGTGGTGGTGTGGTCGGGGGGCGGGGGGTGACGGCGGCAGCGGCGATGACCAAGAAGAACGCGGAGTTGGAATATAAGTACAACACTTTATGTACATATTTAGCTCATTAAAATTACCGACAGGAAGGCGAGAAACACTTTATTTCAACAGACTCTGGCGCCGTACCTGTCGTCAAAACTCCAAAGACCGACTGCACAGTTGCGCTAACAAAATAAGAGTCTCAGAAAGCTGGCGTGCACAAGCTAGCAAGCTACGGAGTTTGCCGACAATGTATTTCTTGTAAAGTGTATACAAAGAAGTATGGAAGCTGGACAAATAAGATGCCAAAAACCAACCACTTTCATGTGGTATTGGACAGAAAGGAGGACTTTTTTTCTCCTCCATTCGAAAATGCGGACGTTATCATCACCACTGTCTGATTCCTATCAATGCAAGTCATCACAATCAGGTAATACACCAACTTATATTCTTGTCTTCATGAAAGAAAGGAATCTATATGTGTTAAACATGCTTGTATTATTTTTAGACACCTTTAACTTGTTAACAATATTAACTATATGTGTTAAACATGCTTGTATTATCTTTAAACACCTTTAACTTGTTAACAATATTAACTATATGTGTTAAACATGCTTGTATTGTCATTAAACACCTTTAACTTGTTAACAATATTAACTATATGTATTAAACATACTTGTATTATTATTAAACACCTTTAATTTATTAACAATATGTGTTAAACATGCTTGTATTATCTTTAAACACCTTTAACTTGTTAACAATATTAACTATATGTATTAAACATACTTGTATTATCATTAAACACCTTTAATTTATTAACAGTATTAACTATATGTGTTAAACATGCTTGCATTATCATTAAACACCTTTAACTTGTTAACAAAAACATATATTTCATAAATAAGTAAATATGAATTATATATATGAATGAGGTAGATCCCCACGACTTGATCAATTGAAAAGTAGCTCGCCTGCAGAAAAAGTGTGAGCACCCCTGAGTTACACCCATCTGAACAGGTCAGCCACCTGTTTAAAGCCCGATCACAGTTGAAATCTTGAAATGAAGGGCCTTTAATGGCCAAAACATTAACCTGGACAACATTTTAACAGCTGGTTGGCTCAGATTTTATTCTTTTCATTGCATTCACATGCTGCAGTGGACAATTTAGCTTCATTATTAATGCAGTATCTGAAGCACCGTCTCCACGTGTGTTTATTGACAACAGGGTTATTACCTAGACACGTTAGCTCGTCGGTATGGTAACACGTGACAACAGCGGCGGTGTTAATGAAGCAGCGTCAGGCTGCTCACCGTGAGTGAAACACTCGGTGAAATCGCGGATTAACGTTAAATATATGACGAGCCGCGAGCGATGCAGCTATAACTTATCTACCTACAACCTATATTACACTCGTATTTTGATCCGGTCGGTCCGTTCTTTTACTCCGCCGTCTTCTTCTTCTTCTTCTGGCCCACCAGGTGAATTAAGTGCTATTGGCAGAGTTACAATGCATAGTAGGCTACCGCCACCTACTGCACCGGAGTTGTAACTACAAGGTACATTCACAGACAGAGTCCCATTGCTGTTATGAGCGGTCGAGCGAGTCAAAAGCCGAAAAATCCATTTGTGGCGGACGTAATTCTTTCGTGGCGGGCCGCCACAAATAAATGAATGTGTGGGAAACACTGATATATGTATGTGTGTATATATATATATATATATGTATGTATATATATATATATATATGTATATATACCGTATTTTTCTGACTATAAGTTGCAGTTTTTTTTCATAGTTTGGCCGGGGGTGCAACTTATATTCAGGAGCGACTTATGTGTGAAATGATGAACACATTAGCGTAAAATATCAAACAATATTATTGATGTCATTGACGTAAGAGACTAGACGTATAAGATTTCATGGGATTTAGCGATTAGGAGTGACAGATTGTATAGCATGTTCTATATGTTATAGTTATTTGAATGACTCTTACCATAATATGTTACGTTAACATACCAGTTGGTTATTTATGCCTCATATAACGTACACTTATTCAGCCTGTTGTTCACTATTCTTCATTTATTTAAAATTGCCTTTCAAATGTCTATTCTTGCTGTTGGCTTTTATCAAATACATTTCCCCAAAAAATGCGACTTATACTCCAGTGCGACTTATAAATGTTTTTTTCCTTCTTTATTATGCATTTTCGGCCGGTGCGACTTATACTCCGAAAAATACGGGGGGGGGGGGGGGGGGGGGGGGGGGGGTGTGTGTGTGTGTGTGTGTGTGTGTGTGTGTGTGTGTGTGTGTGTGTGTGTGTGTGTGTGTGTGTGTGTGTGTGTGTGTGTGTATTAGAGATGCGCGGTTTGCGGACACAACCGCGGAGTCCGTGGATTATCCGCGGTTCGGGCGGTTGAAATAAAATAAAATTAGATTTTATCCCCGGGTCGGGTCGGGTCGGGTCGGGTCGGGCGGTTGAAATAAAAAAAAATTAGATTTTAAATAGATTCAGGCGGGTGGCAGTTAAACCAATTGGTAAATATATATACATAGTTAAATGTTGTTACCCACATACGAAAAACGAGCAGGCACCTGCAGCATATGCCACAACAGAAGAAGAAAAGAAAAAAGAGATGGACACTTTTACGGAGCGGAGAAGGGACGCCTCGCCGGGGTCCGGGACCAAGGCCCCTTCCCCCGAGAGGGCCCCACCGGGAGCCGTAGCTGAGGTGATCCGCGAGAAGGGCCCGACGCACGTCCAGGGTCACCACCGCGCCCACCGCACGACACCCCGCCTCGTCCGCCTTCGCCGCGGCCGGCGTCACGCGCAGCAGGTAAGCAGCTTACCTGCCCGCCACCCCCGTGGCCGGGGGCTCGTAACAGGGGTCACTCCGCGCGCTCTGCCCGCGCAGCTTACCTGCGCTCATCAGACCCCAGAAAAGGTGTTGGTTGATATAGACAGCAGGACGGTGGCCATGGAAGTCGGAACCCGCTAAAGAGTGTGTAACAACCCACCTGCCGAATCAACTAGCCCTGAAAATGGATGGCGCTGGAGCGTCGGCCCCATACCCGGCCGTCGCCGGCAGCGAGAGCCGCGAGGGCTAGGCCGCGACGAGTAGGATGGCTCCACCCGGGCTCGCGCCCGAGGCTTCAGCGCGCACCGCGGGTGCGAGGGACATCGCACCTCCACGCGCTTGGAGGTGCGCTCAGCGCGGCTCCCAGATGATTGCTGCATTGGATCAGTCTCCTTTCTTTAACAGGCAAAAGCTTTATAACCTCACTAATGCCTTGCATCGTCTATATTAGATATATAACAACGGGCGGGTGCGGTGTTGATTAAATGTTAATTCGGGTGGATGCGGATGGTTGACGACTTTTATGATGCGGTTGCGGATGAAATAATTGCCTATCCGCGCATCTCTAGTGTGTATGTATATATGTATGTATGTATATATATACAGTATATGTATGTATATATATATATATGTATGTATATATATATGTATGTATATATATATGTATGTATATATATATATATATGTATGTATATATATATATATATATATATTTATGTATGTATATATATGTATGTATGTATATATATATATGTATGTATATATATATATGTATGTATATATATATATATGTATGTATATATATATATGTATGTATATATATATATATGTATGTATGTATATATATATATATATATGTATGTATATATATATATATTTATGTATGTATATATATGTATGTATGTATATGTATGTATGTATATATATATATATATATATATGTATGTATGTACCCCCAGAATGCAGCTGAGATAGGCTCCAGCGACCCCAAACAAGGGACAAGCGGTAGAAAATGGATGGATGGATATATATATATATATATATATATATATATATACATATATGTATATATTTGTGGAGTTGTGGCTTGTGCAGCCCTTTGAGACACTCGTGATTTAGGGCTATATAAGTAAACATTGATTGATATATATATATGTATATGTGTGTGTATACATAAAGGTATAAATATCTAAATACATGTGTGTGTGTGTGTATATATATATATATATATATATTTACTTGCAGCGTGTATACAAAACATCGATCAGTGTGTATATAAAGTGTTGATGGAGGGTTTTGAAGTCGTTTTAAAACAGCCCTAATGTACACATCTCATCCTGTTATGTAGAAACACATTACAGCCAACAATCAAACTGAAAGTATTTTTCATGGATTTGATAACCATGTTGATCTTGTTCACAGAGCCAATCAGTGACAATTACCCAAGTCTTGAGGGAGGAGTTTGAGAAGATGCAGCAGTTCCTACGTGACGAGGAGGCCGCACTGACATCAGAGTTGAAGCAGGAAGAGGAAGAGAAGATTCAGAGGGTCGAGCAAAAGATAAGCAAGCTGAGCAATGACATACGAATCTTAAAGGCCAGTATCGGAGAACTGGAAGAAGTTATGGAATCAGAGGACATCTTTTTTCTGAAGGTAATACCAATAATCACATACATGGTGTGAATAACAACTAGTACCGTATTTTTCAGACTATAAGTTGCAGTTTTTTTCATAGTTTGGCCGGGGGTGCGATTTATACTCAGGAGCGACTTATGTGTGAAATGATGAACATATTAGCGTAAAATATCAAATAATATTATTGATGTCATTCACGTAAGAGACTAGACGTATAAGATTTCATGGGATTTAGCGATTAGGAGTGACAGATTGTATAGCATGTTCTATATGTTATAGTTATTTGAATGACTCTTACCATAATATGTTACGTTAACATACCAGTTGGTTATTTATGCCTCATATAACGTACACTTATTCAGCCTGTTGTTCACTATTCTTCATTTATTTTAAATTGCCTTTCAAATGTCTATTCTTGCTGTTGGCTTTTATCAAATACATTTCCCCAAAAAATGCGACTTGTACTCCAGTGCAACTTGTGTTTTTTTCCTTCTTTATTATGCATTTTCGGCCGGTGCAACTTATACTCCGGAGCGACTTGTACTCCGAAAAATACGGTACCGTATTTTCCGCACCATAAGCCGCCCTGGGTTATAAGCCGCGCCTTCAATGAACGGCATATTTCAAAACTTTGTCCACCTATAAGCCGCCCCGTGTTATAAGCCGCATCTAACTGCGCTAAAGGGAATGTCAAAAAAACAGTCAGATAGGTCAGTCAAACTTTAATAATATATTAAAAACCAGCGTGATGTGGGCGCGCATGGAGTCGTATATCAACATGGACGGAGCTGCGTGAAAAAAGCCACCCGGCCTCTTCGCGTAAACTTCCCTTAACCACTCGCTCATCTTTTCTTCATCCATCCATCCCTTCGAGTTAGCTTTTATGATGACGCCGGCTGGAAAGGTCTCTTTTGGCAAGGTCTTCCTTTTGAATATCACCATGGGTGGAAGTTTCTGGCCATTAGCATGGCAAGCTAGAACCACAGTGAAGGATGACTTCTCATTCCCTGTGGTGCGAATATTCACCGTACGTGCTCCCGTTGTATCCACAGTGCGGTTCACAGGAATATCAAAAGTCAGTGGAACCTCGTCCATGTTGATAATGTTCTCTGGCCGGATCTTTTTTTCAGCTATCTTCTTTTTACAATATGCACGGAAAGTAGCCAGCTTTTCTTGAAAGTCTTTAGGCAGTTGCTGTGAAATAGTAGTCCGTGTGCGGATGGAGAGATTGCGTCTTTTCATGAACCGGAAACCTGTCGCTTAGTAGGAGCCATTTTGTGGTCTTTACAGATGTAAACACACAAAGGAAATGAAACGTAATATCCGCGCGCTTCTTCTTCTTCTTCTTCTACGGGGGCGGGTGGTTGCTTACAGTAGAAGAAGAAGCGCTTCCTGTTCTATGGGGGCGGGTGCTTACCTTGGCGGTTGCTTGCGTAGAAGAAGAAGCACTTCCTCTTCTACGGGGAAAAAAGATGGCGGCTGTTTACCATAGTTGCGAGACCGAAACTTTATGAAAATGAATCTTAATATTAATCCATATATAAAGCGCACCGGGTTATAAGCCGCACTGTCAGCTTTTGAGTAAATTTGTGGTTTTTAGGTGCGGCTAATAGTGCGGAAAATACGGTAATTATTATTGTGGTACCTGTGTGGATATGTTGTTATGCGCCTAACGTTGTTTCTATTACACCCTGTTACACATTTCTTAACCATTCTGCCATGGAAATATTTAGCTCCATCATATGTATACGGTACATTCCAAAAATTACCACATTTTCCGTGACAAAATCCGGCAACAACATTCCGCCTAACAATTTTCCCAATCCCCAAATTTCTCACATTTTCCCCAAATTCCACGCTTTCCAATACAAATCCAATCCAATTGAATCTGGAAGGAGGTTCATTCCTGCTTATTTCAGAGGCTTTTTAAATCATACTGTATCACAAAACGGTTATTCAGTGGACGCAGCTGGACGACCTCGACTTTGCTGACGACCTGGCACACAACCGCAGCCAGACCACCCGCCTGGAGACCAAATCAGCCAACACAGAGCTCAGAACCAACAGAAAGACGACAAAGCTGATGAAAATCTCCACCACTGCCAGTGGAGAGTCCATCGGGGAGGTGGAGTCTTTGGCCTACCTGGGAACGGACCGAGTCGGCAAGGCCAGAGCTGCCTTTGTCACGCTCAAGAACATCTGGAGGAATCAGCAAAAGAACCAAAACTGAGAACTAAAATAGTAAATGAAAAGGATGAAGAGGTATGATGCTACAAGTGTTGGAACTTGTTCAGTATGTATAAACAGATGAAACGTAGTTAGATAATAAACCAAGTAATATATTTAGATCAACGAGGAAATAAAATAGATAATTAAAGCTGCAAGCAGCGTTGGTCGGGCCCGCGTATTTGGCAGGTGCTAGTCCTAAGTGTCCCAATACTTTTGTCCAGTTTTAGTCCCAAGTGTCCCAATACTTTTGGCAAGTTGTAGTCCTAAGTGTCCCAATACTTTTGGCAAGTTGTAGTCCCAAGTGTCCCAATACTTTTGTCCAGTTTTCGGTCTAAGTGTCCCAATACTTTTGTCCAGTTTTCGGCCTAAGTGTCCCAATACTTTTGTCCGGTGGTAGTCATAAGTGTCCCAAGACTTTTGTCTAGTGTACCTACCTTGTCTGCATTTTGTGGGCACGCTGGTGCTTCCTGCTTTTAAGCAGCCATCTTAAAAAAACAGCAGCGCAGCAGCATCAGCGCAGCGGGTCTTTGAAGGGTCATAAAATCAAAACCGGAGCAGTTATTTAAAACGCTGTTCTGTTATTTTATACACAAGGGTTTCATCTCTCTCCTGTGTTAGTTTGAAGCCGAAACGACAAACGCGCTCAGAGGAGATAGATTTTGAAGAAAGGTGACCGTTTTTTACAAAAATTTTGTTTTGAAGGGGGAATAGCAAACTTCCTGTTGATTTTTGCTGGGGGTTGTCAATTTATGAAATGTAGGCCTAAGTGAGACCTACATAGAGGTTTTTGTTTCATGTCTCTCCAACCTTCCCAGTGGGATTTACAGGCAGTTTTGTCAGTTTTTTCATCCGAGGAGCAGTTTTTTGTGCGTTTTTATTAAAAAAATTGCGCTAGAGCACAATTTTGAGATTTGGGGTTAGGTTTTTTTATTAGATCACAATTTTTGCCAGTGCTGATGTGTGCGTTCAGTTTGGTGAGTTTTGAAGCATGTTAAGGGGGTCAAATTACAGTTCAAAGAGGCAAAAGTGACTGTTTTTAGTACTTTTTTGTCTTGAAGGGGGAATTGCCAACTTCCTGTTGATTTTAGCCAGAGAATGTACTATTATGAAATGTAGGTCTAAGTCAGACCTACATAGAGGTTTTTGTTTCATGTCTCTCCGACTTTCCTAGTGGGAGTTACAGGCAGTCTAGTTTTTTTCCCCTAGGGGGCGCTAGAGCGCAATTTTCGCAGGTCCTGATGTGTGGGTCAAATATGGTGAGTTTTGAAGCATGTTAAGTGGGTCAAATTACAGTTTAATGTGGCGGCGGAAGAATAAAGAATACCGTAATAAAACCTTACAAATTCAATAGGTCCTTATGTCCCATTGCATAATAAATTCAATAAATTCAATAGGTCTTTATGTCCCATTGCATAAGGACACCCTTTGGAAGTCCTTATACAATGGGCCATGCGGGCCCTAATAAATGAAGTAAATTATAAATACAAACACTTCATTTGTCCGTGTGAACAGAGCAATCCCGACTTTTTCACACCCGACCCATACCTCTTTCGTATGTGGAAATAAATCGGATATTGTTGTGCTTGTAACGCGAAAGCATGACAACTTGAACTATCTTTGACACACAAAAACGTGTGCACCGTTTATTCCATCAAAGACAAGACTAAAGACTCCTAACATCAAGCGACTCAAAATGGCGGTCACAACAAACCCCCACCTTTGGGTAAATCTCCTGACGGTCACTCAAAGGGGCCGCACCGAATGACTCACTCTTAACTGCATATATGATTGCTGAAGAAGAAGAACATTGTTACAATGACAGTGAATAATGAGGACAAAGTCAAGTAAACCGGTGTGGTGAATGATGCACCACAATACGATGATATGCCTTCTCAATGGGAGCGCCCAGGTCGCCTTCATCAAAAAGCGATAAGCGCCATTGTTATTCGCCAACATAGACGGTTCTAGAATAAATAGTTGCCAACGGAGCAGTAAAAAAGGTGTGAATAAAATGTTTTAGACTTAGACTTCCTTTATTGTCATTCAAATTTGAACTTTTCAGTACAGATAAGAACGAAATTTCGTTGCATTAGCTCATGGTAGCGCAGGATAAAAAAGCAATAAGGTGCAGATATACAGGTAAAAGCCAGTAAATTAGAATATTTTGAAAAACTTGATTTATTTCAGTAATTGCATTCAAAAGGTGTAACTTGTACATTATATTTATTCATTGCACACAGACTGATGCATTCAAATGTTTATTTCATTTAATTTTGATGATTTGAAGTGGCAACAAATGAAAATCCAAAATTCCGTGTGTCACAAAATTAGAATATTACTTAAGGCTAATACAAAAAAGGGATTTTTAGAAATGTTGGCCAACTGAAAAGTATGAAAATGAAAAATATGAGCATGTACAATACTCAATACTTGGTTGGAGCTCCTTTTGCCTCAATTACTGCGTTAATGCGGCGTGGCATGGAGTCGATGAGTTTCTGGCACTGCTCAGGTGTTATGAGAGCCCAGGTTGCTCTGATAGTGGCCTTCAGCTCTTCTGCGTTTTTGGGTCTGGCATTCTGCATCTTCCTTTTCACAATACCCCACAGATTTTCTATGGGGCTAAGGTCAGGGGAGTTGGCGGGCCAATTTAGAACAGAAATACCATGGTCCGTAAACCAGGCACGGGTAGATTTTGCGCTGTGTGCAGGCGCCAAGTCCTGTTGGAACTTGCAATCTCCATCTCCATAGAGCAGGTCAGCAGCAGGAAGCATGAAGTGCTCTAAAACTTGCTGGTAGACGGCTGTGTTGACCCTGGATCTCAGGAAACAGAGTGGACCGACACCAGCAGATGACATGGCACCCCAAACCATCACTGATGGTGGAAACTTTACACTAGACTTCAGGCAACGTGGATCCTGTGCCTCTCCTGTCTTCCTCCAGACTCTGGGACCTCGATTTCCAAAGGAAATGCAAAATTTGCATGGTTGGGTGATGGTTTGGGGTGCCATGTCATCTGCTGGTGTCGGTCCACTCTGTTTCCTGAGATCCAGGGTCAACGCAGCCGTCTACCAGCAAGTTTTAGAGCACTTCATGCTTCCTGCTGCTGACCTGCTCTATGGAGATGGAGATTTCAAGTTCCAACAGGACTTGGCGCCTGCACACAGCGCAAAATCTACCCGTGCCTGGCTTACGGACCATGGTATTTCTGTTCTAAATTGGCCCGCCAACTCCCCTGACCTTAGCCCCATAGAAAATCTGTGGGGTATTGTGAAAAGGAAGATGCAGAATGCCAGACCCAAAAACGCAGAAGAGTTGAAGGCCACTATCAGAGCAACCTGGGCTCTCATAACACCTGAGCAGTGCCAGAAACTCATCGACTCCATGCCACGCCGCATTAACGCAGTAATTGAGGCAAAAGGAGCTCCAACCAAGTATTGAGTATTGTACATGCTCATATTTTTCATTTTCATACTTTTCAGTTGGCCAACATTTCTAAAAATCCCTTTTTTGTATTAGCCTTAAGTAATATTCTAATTTTGTGACACACGGAATTTTGGATTTTCATTTGTTGCCACTTCAAATCATCAAAATTAAATGAAATAAACATTTGAATGCATCAGTCTGTGTGCAATGAATAAATATAATGTACAAGTTACACCTTTTGAATGCAATTACTGAAATAAATCAAGTTTTTCAAAATATTCTAATTTACTGGCTTTTACCTGTAAATAAATAGATTACTGTACAGATAAATATGTTGCACTCTTGCATATGCATTCACGTTTATGGATGTATGTTATATTGTCTTTATATTCCAGCCAGTTAATCAATTTTTTGGGGGGAATTGAGGGAATTATTATGTTACGTTCAACAGTCTTATGGCCTGAGAGAAGAAGCTGTTACACAACCTGGAGGTTCTGCTACGGAACCTCTTTCTAGAGTCCAGCAGTGAAAACAGTCCTTGGTGGGGGTGGGAGGAGTCTCTGCAGATTTTCTGAGCCCTGGTCAGGCAGCGGCTTTTTGCCATCTCCTGGATAGGAGGAAGAGGAGTCCTGATGATCTTTTCCGCCGTCCTCACCACTCTCTGCAGATACCTCCAGTCTGAGGCACTGCAGGCTCCAGTCCAGACAGAGATGTTGTTGCTCTCTACAGTGCCTCTGTAGAATGTGCTGAGAATGGGGGGAGGGAGCTGTGCTCTTTTCATACTCCGCAAAAAGTACATGCGCTGCTGAGCTCTTTTTACAAGATGTAGGGACCAGGTCATATTGTCAGTTATCTGCACCCCCAGGAACTTGGTGCTGCTTACCATTTCCACTGCTGCGCCATTGAGGAACTCACATGAAAGATTGACCATTTCTGTCTCTGACTGCTCACCCACAGACGCGCTCTTCAAGCAGACATCCAGGCAAATTATTCTGTGAAACTGTCCTTTTCCTTTTGAATTTTCTACGTACAATCATTTGGTTACAAAAATGTTGCCTTTGATTGCACAAAGTCCTTAAAATTGCCACAAACGGAAGCCGGGTTTACTACCTTAAACACTGCATTGTGTGCGACGCCATGATGTCATAGCCGCATGCGGGTCAGATTGCATTCACATTAGAAGTCGCTTTTTTTCTTTGTAATGTCAAAGATCGGGTTTGACCAAAAAAAATCCGAATAGGACATCACTGGAGTGTAATCGTATAAAGCAGTGCAAAAGTAGACAGAATTCAGTCCAATGAAATGTTTCCATGTCAGACAATATTTCAAGTCCAAGTAGAAAAAAACCCCGTTGACTGCATGACACTAAACTAAGCAAGAAACTATTTATTTCCATTTTGCTTTGTTTTGTTCTCTGCATCTGATTGATTCAACTTTGTCTCTTTTCCTTCAGAATTACAGAAGTGCCTCTAAAAGGTGAGCCTCGAGTGCGTTTACACTCACAATCAGTGATGCACCAGCCCATTAGAACCCAGACCCATTTGTGCTTCCAGAAAAAATGATGGCATAACCCATAACACCACTCATTCATGTAAAATATCTTGCATATTTGTTTTCTTATCTTTTGATGCCAATTTTGGTTTATTTGTCGCAGTCTTTTGACCAAAACATTTCTTTTCGTTCCAGTCACCTAAATGGATTTAGTTTTAGTCTAGTTTAAGTCGACTAAATTCCTCAACATTTAGCCGACTAAAATTACAGTAAGTTTTGGCGACAAAAATGAAAAGTACCGTATTTTCCGCACCATAAGCCGCCCCGTGTTATAAGCCGCATCTAACTGCGCTACAGGGAATGTCAAAAAAACAGTCAGATAGGTCAGTTAAACTTTAATAATATATTAAAAACCAGCGTTCCAACAACTCTGTTCACTCCCAAAATGTACGGTAATGTGCAAATGTGCAATCACAAACATAGAAAATTCAAAATAGTGCAGAGCAATAGCAACATAATGTTGCTCGAACGTTAATGTCACAACACACAAAATAAACATAACACTCACTTTCTGAAGTTATTCTTCATTCATAAATCCCTCGAATTCTTCTCCTTCGGTGTCCGAATTAAAAAGTTGGGCGAATACGGTTCCAAAATGGCCGGCTCCGTCTCGTCGAAGTCATCAGAGTCAGTGTCGCTGTTGTTTTTCCAGCAGTTCCGTGAATCCTGCCTTCCGGAAAGCTCGGACCACAGTTGAGACCGAAATATCCGCCCAGGCATTTACGATCCACTGGCAGATGTTGGCGTATGTCGTCCGGCGCTGTCTCCCTGTCTTAGTGAATGTGTGTTCGCCTTCGGTCATCCATTGTTCCCACGCCGTTCGCAGTCATGCTTTAAATGCCTTGTTGACACCAATATCGAGCGGTTGGAGTTCTTTGGTTAATCCACCCGGAATGATGGCGAGTGTTGTATTTGTGTGCTTCACTTGTTTTTTGACACCATCTGTGATGTGGGCGCGCATGGAATCGTATATCAACATGGACGGAGCTGCGTGAAAAAAGCCACCCGGCCTCTTCGCGTAAACTTCCCTTAACCACTCGCTCATCTTTTCTTCATCCATCCATCCCTTCAAGTTAGCTTTTATGATGACGCCGGCTGGAAAGTTCTCTTTTGGCAAGGTCTTCCTTTTGAATATCACCATGGGTGGAAGTTTCTGGCCATTAGCATGGCAAGCTAGAACCACAGTGTGTCGCTTAATAGGAGCCATTTTGTGGTCTTTACAGATGTAAACACACAAAGGAAATGAAACGTAATACCCGCGCTTCTTCTTCTATGGGGGCGGGTGGTTGCTTACAGTAGAAGAAGAAGCACTTCCTCTTCTACGGGGAAAAAAGATGGCGGCTGTTTACCGTAGTTGCGAGACCTAAACTTTATGAAAATGAATCTTAATATTAATCCATATATAAAGCGCACCGGGTTATAAGCCGCACTGTCAGCTTTTGAGTAAATTTGTGGTTTTTAGGTGCGGCTAATAGTGCGGAAAATACGGTATATGGGTATCTCCATATATGGTCATGTTTTCCCAGAAGACGCAGCTTGAAGACGGTCTTGTAAAACATGATTTATGCAACATTTTGAGCAAAGAACCACCATTTAGAAGTGTTTTAAATGTATAAACAATTATCATAAAGTGTACTGTCTGAAAATATATATGAATACAATAATAATGAAATAATAATGAATTACATTTATACATTTTTTAAATCTCAAAAGTGCTACAAAGTATATAAAAAAATAAAATAAAAAGGTAAAAAAATAAAATAAAAAGGTAAAAAAATAAAAATAGAAAGTTAGAATACATAATAGAAAATTAAAATAGAAATAAAAACATGAAAGCACTGGAAAACATGAAAGCACTGGATAAAACAGACAAGCAGTGTATGTATACAATACAGTAAAATAAAAAAAATAGCTGCATTTTGTTTAGAAAAAACTATAACTAATATAGGTAAATAAGCTAAAAAGTTAGATGTACCGTAATGGTAATGATTTAGTTCATTCCCAATATGCCTGACACTGAATGGCATCACATGATTAGCACAAAGTAACAACTGTAGCCGTAAAAGAAAAGGATATACAATTGTCATAGTGACGTTAATTGCATTTATCAACAACTTATTCGGTGATAGAATAAATAATCAAATACATTAAATGCAATACACGATGCAATATAATACAGATGATACAATATTCTTCTGCCTTTTTACTGTTTTTTTTCCCCCACATTGTTGCGGTTTGCAAAAGTTCACATTTCAAAAACCAATTGTCCACGATTCCGCTTAACTTGTCAATCCTGCGATTTTCACAACATATTTGAAAGTTCATTTTGATGATGTACTGCCGGATAGCATTCGCAGCGCTTCACCTTTTCCCACCTTTTAGTATGTTACAGCTTCATTCCAAAACACAACAAATTAATGACAACGTAAAAAATTTAAAAAAAAAAAAAAAAATTGCAAATTTATTAAAGATAAAAAAAATAAAATCACATGTTTTTAAGTATTACTAGTACTAATTACTATTAATACTAACACTTTGTTGATGCACCTCTCTCTCTCTCTCTCTCCCCCCCCCACTACTTTCTGTCCATATCCTACCAAGTCAGACCTACACTGTCCCAATATCCATTTCTCTGTTCTCAATTGTTGATGACTGATGATAACAACCAAACCTAATCTCCCCCCCCCTCCACACCCCGGATTGTAAATAATTCAATGTGATTATCTTGTGTGATGACTGTATTATGATGATAGTATATATCTGATAGTATATATCTGTATCATGAATCAATTTAAGTGGACCCTGACTTAAACAAGTTCAATCAATCAATCAATCTTTATTTATATAGCCCTAAATCACAAGTGTCTCAAAGGGCTGCACAAGCCACAACGACATCCTCGGTACAAAGCCCACATAAGGGCAAGGAAAAACTCACCCCAGTGGGACGTCGATGTGAATGACTATGAGAAACCTTGGAGAGGACCGCATATGTGGGTCAAGAACCGAACCCTGAGGAACTCCGCACGTTACCTTAACATAGTCCGAGGTCACATTATTATGGGAGACGCATTGCATCCTGTCAGTAAGATAAGAGTTAAACCACGACAAAGCTAAGTCTGACATACCAATATGTGTTTTGATACGCTCTAATAAAATATTATGATCGACGGTATCGAAAGCAGCGCTAAGATCAAGAAGCAGCAACATAGATGACGCATCAGAATCCATCGTTAGCAGTAGATCATTAGTCATTTTTGCGAGGGCTGTCTCCGTAGAGTGATTTGCCCTGAAACCGGATTGAAAAGGTTCACAGAGATTGTTAGACACTAAGTGTTCATTTAGCTGCTGTGCGACAATTTTTTCGAGGATTTTCGAAATAAAGGGAAGGTGGGACACCGGTCGGTAGTTTACCATGAGGTCAGGATCAAGGTTAGGTCTTTTGAGCAGAGGATGAATAACCGCTTTCTTGAATGCTAGGGGAACAGTGCCAGAGGAAAGTGATACGTTTATAATATTTAGCACTGATGGACCTAATAATACAAAAAGCTCCTTGATAAGTTTCCCAGGAAGTGGGTCAAGTAAACATGTTGTTTTTGTTTTATCCCACTTACACGCTGTAATAGTTCCTCTAATGTTATTTCATCAAAAAGAGAGAGACTATTTTGTATTGCAGTATCCGTCGTAGATACAGTTGTATCTGTGTTCATAGAACCCAGTTGTAGCTGGGATGCGTTGTCTTTAATCTCCTTTCTAATGAGTTCAATTTTCTTATTAAAGAAATTCATAAAGTCATCTGCCGAGTGGGTGGAGCTATTGGGAGGAGTCCCTTGTTGGGTTAGCGATGCTACTGTACTAAACAAAAATTTAGGGTCGTTTTTGTTGAGGCGGATGAGATTTGAGTAATATTTAGCTTTAGCTAAGGTAAGCATGCGTTTATACGATATTAAACTATCACTCCATGCTTGATGGAAAACCTCAAGCTTGGTCGCGCGCCATTTGCGTTCCAACTTTCTACATGATAATTTATGAGCTCTGGTTTCTTCTGTAAACCATGGGGTGCGCCTTTTAGGGGCCCTTTTTTGTTTTAGCGGTGCTATACTATCAATGGTTTTGCGCAGGGCATTGTCAAAGTTGTTAGTGAGGTTATCAATAGAGCCGACATAATTTGGGAATGTTGAAAAACTTATTGGGTGTTACCATTTAGTGGTCAATTGTACGGAATATGTACTTCACTGTGCAACCTACTAATAAAAGTCTCAATCAATCAATCAAAACCTTCGGCAACAATTAGTCTTTTTGAATACGATGCCATTAGCTTGGCACAACTATTTTTGGGCACTTTCTGTACATTGCTGCATTTTTGGAGTTTTATTAGTTTTAATAGATTAAACATTTCAAATACAATGCACATTTTATGGGGTATTGTGTGTAGAATGTTGAGGACAAAAATGAATGTATACCATTTTGTAATAAGGCTGTAACATAACAATTCCTGCACAAAATATGAATGTCCTGCAATGTTTAGTTGCAGTAAAAATTATGTGGTATTACTGCAGTGTCTTATCTGACGTTGTTTGTCTCAGGACTCCCCACGGAGTTGACAAGTACAAAGAGGAATTCGGAACTCTGATGGATGTCCCCAAGTACCAGAGCTGCATGCAGCATCATGTCTGGGAGACGATGCTGGGAGTCATCCACTATTGTGAGTAACTCAAGAACAGGACTTAGTTTGGGCCAGGAATGGGACCTAATTACAATAGACTCCGCATGGAAGTGCTAAAAACTACAACATGGCTGATGGGTAGAGGGCTTAGTCAGAGTGGAGGCACGTAGATAAGACCGCCCACAACAGAGCGCATCCTAAAGAGAAGGTGAGAAAGCGACTTGAAGATGACGTGTAAAACATCATCCTTGTAACATTTCTAGCAAAGAAGCACCATGACATGTTATGTAGACCAGTGGGTCCCCAACCACCGGGGTACCGGTCCGTGAAGCATTTGCTCCCGGGCCGGAGAGAAACATTAAATCATTTATAAAGGACTGCATTTTCTCCGACTTAACTTTGGCCTGTCCCTCTAGAGCAGGGGTGTCCAACTTGTTTTCATTGAGGGCCACACTGCAGTCATGGCTGCCAATAGAGGGCCGCTTGTAACAGTAAATCATTCATGAATTTAAATATTTTCCTTTTTTTTTTTTTTTACGTAAAGAGTAAAAAAAATCTGTGTGTTTGAGCATTGTTTTTTTCAAAACTGGCAGCTTAGTTGCCAGACTTTTACTGTAAAATATATGGTGTTTTATTATTATTTTTACAACATATTACTGTAAATAGAAATACAGCACCGCTGTTTAATTTTATTTTGGCAACTCAGCTGCCAGTTTTTTTACCATAATAAAATGTGGTGCCATAAAATCAACTGGATTTAAAAAAAAAAAAACTGCCAGCTCAGTCGGCAGAATTTTACTGTAAAAAAACATTGGTTTGTTTTTTCTATTTATGCAATATACCGTATTTTCCGCACTATTAGCCGCACCTAAAAACCACAAATTTACTCAAAAGCTGACAGTGCGGCTTATAACCCGGTGCGCTTTATATATGGATTAATATTAAGATTCATTTTCATAAAGTTTCGGTCTCGCAACTACGGTAAACAGCCGCCATCTTTTTTCCCCGTAGAAGAGGAAGTGCTTCTTCTTCTACGCAAGCAACCGCCAAGGTAAGCACCCGACCCCATAGAACAGGAAGCGCTTCTTCTTCTACTGTAAGCAACCACCCGCCCGCGTAGAAGAAGAAGAAGAAGCGCGCGGATATTACGTTTCATTTCCTTTGTGTGTTTACATCTGTAAAGACCACAAAATGGCTCCTACTAAGCGACAGGTTTCCGGTTCATGAAAAGACGCAATCTCTCCATCCGCACACGGACTACTATTTCACAGCAACTGCCTAAAGACTTTCAAGAAAAGCTGGCTACTTTCCGTGCATATTGTAAAAACAAGATAGCTGAAAAAAAGATCCGGCCAGAGAACATTATCAACATGGACGAGGTTCCACTGACTTTTGATATTCCTGTGAACCGCACTGTGGATACAACGGGAGCACGTACGGTGAATATTCGCACCATAGGGAATGAGAAGTCATCCTTCACTGTGGTTCTAGCTTGCCATGCTAATGGCCAGAAACTTCCACCCATGGTGATATTCAAAAGGAAGACCTTGCCAAAAGAGACCTTTCCAGCCGGCGTCATCATAAAAGCTAACTCGAAGGGATGGATGGATGAAGAAAAGATGAGCGAGTGGTTAAGGTAAGTTTACGCGAAGAGGCCGGGTGGCTTTTTTCACGCAGCTCCGTCCATGTTGATATACGACTCCATGCGCGCCCACATCACGCTGGTTTTTAATATATTATTAAAGTTTGACTGACCTATCTGACTGTTTTTTTGACATTCCTTTAGCTCAGTTAGATGCGGCTTATAACACGGGGCGGCTTATAGGTGGACAAAGTTTTGAAATATGCCGTTCATTGAAGGCGCGGCTTATAACCCAGGGCGGCTTATGGTGCGGAAAATACGGTACTGTAAAAAAACCTCCCTAAATTGTATAGTAAAATCTATTGCTAATTTTTATAGTGTACAATTTGATGAACAACTTGCTTCGAAACCATAAGTAAGCAGATATTTAAGTATTTATTTGGATTTTGACCAACAAAGATAATATAACATTTGTTGCAATATTGGACACTATTTCTTTCCCCTGGCAAACTCGGAAAAAAACCCTAATACCTTTAGTAAGAAAATAAGAAAGTAAAGTATTTTTTTTTACACATATTATTTCCAGGCTTTTGCGGGCCATATAAAATGAGGTGGAGGGCCAGATCTCCTTGAGTCTGACACACCAATGAGCTTGTTTATAGATGCACAATAAAAGTCCTCATAGAAGTTGTTCTAAGTTTGTGACATGATACGATGTACATGAATGAACATGTAAAGTTAAAGTAGCAATGATTGTCACACCCACACACTACGTGTGGCAAAATTATTCTCTGCATTTGACCCATCACACTTGATCACCCCCATTTTTGGTGATTTAACCCCCAATTCCAAGCTTTGATGCTGAGTGCCAAGCAGGGAGGTAATGGCTCCCATTTTTATAGTCTTTGGTATGACTCGGCCGGGGTTTGAACTCACAACCTACTGATCTCAGGGCGGACACTAACCACTAGGCCGCCTTTATTAGCAGCAGCCAGGATGAGAGACGTTGTTGGAGCTGGAGTGAGAGCGAGCAAGAAACGGACACGAAAAGACAGTTGCTGGAAATCAACCCGCTGCACTAACTTATAAAAAATAAAACAGTGTTCTAACCCTGATCCGGGCTCTTATGCCGGTGTTTGGTGGTCTGAGGAACCCACTGGAGGACAACCTCCACAAATATATACAGGTAAAAGCCAGTAAATTAGAATATTTTGAAAAACTTGATTTATTTCAGTAATTGCATTCAAAAGGTGTAACTTGTACATTATATTTATTCATTGCACACAGACTGATGCATTCAAATGTTTATTTCATTTAATTTTGATGATTTGAAGTGGCAACAAATGAAAATCCCAAATTCCGTGTGTCACAAAATTAGAATATTACTTAAGGCTAATACAAAAAAGGGATTTTTAGAAATGTTGGCCAACTGAAAAGTATGAAAATGAAAAATATGAGCATGTACAATACTCAATACTTGGTTGGAGCTCCTTTTGCCTCAATTACTGCGTTAATGCGGCGTGGCATGGAGTCGATGAGTTTCTGGCACTGCTCAGGTGTTATGAGAGCCCAGGTTGCTCTGATAGTGGCCTTCAACTCTTCTGCGTTTTTGGGTCTGGCATTCTGCATCTTCCTTTTCACAATACCCCACAGATTTTCTATGGGGCTAAGGTCAGGGGAGTTGGCGGGCCAATTTAGAACAGAAATACCATGGTCCGTAAACCAGGCACGGGTAGATTTTGCGCTGTGTGCAGGCGCCAAGTCCTGTTGGAACTTGAAATCTCCATCTCCATAGAGCAGGTCAGCAGCAGGAAGCATGAAGTGCTCTAAAACTTGCTGGTAGACGGCTGCGTTGACCCTGGATCTCAGGAAACAGAGTGGACCGACACCAGCAGATGACATGGCACCCCAAACCATCACTGATGGTGGAAACTTTACACTAGACTTCAGGCAACGTGGATCCTGTGCCTCTCCTGTTTTCCTCCAGACTCTGGGACCTCGATTTCCAAAGGAAATGCAAAATTTGCTTTCGTCAGAAAACATGACTTTGGACCACTCAGCAGCAGTCCAGCTCTTTTTTTCCTTAGCCCAGGTGAGACGCTTTTCGCGCTGTTTCTTGGTCAACAGTGGCTTGACACGAGGTATGCGGCAGTTGAAACCCATGTCTTTCAAGCGTCTCTTGGTGGTGGATCTTGAAGCACTGACTCCAGCAGCTGTCCACTCCTTCTGAATCTCCCCCACATTTTTGAATGGGGTTTTTTTCACAATCTTGACCAGGGCGCGGTGATCCCTATCGCTTGTACACTTTTTCTGACCACAGTTTTTCCTTCCCTTTGCCTCTCCATTAATGTGTTTGGACACAGAGCTCTGAGAACAGCCAGCCTCTTCAGCAATAACCTTTTGTGTCTTTCCCTCCTTGTGCAATGTGTCGATGGTTGCCTTTTGGACAGCTGTCAAATCTGAAGTCTTCCCCATGTTTGTGTAGGCTTCAGAACTGGACTGAGAGACCATTTAAAGCCATTTGCAGGTGTTTTGAGTTAATCAGCTGATTAGTTTGTGGCACCAGGTGTCTTCAAAATGTAACCCTTACACAATATTCTAATTTTGTGACACACGGAATTTTGGATTTTCATTTGTTGCCACTTCAAATCATCAAAATTAAATGAAATAAACATTTGAATGCATCAGTCTGTGTGCAATGAATAAATATAATGTACAAGTTACACCTTTTGAATGCAATTATTGAAATAAATCAAGTTTTTCAAAATATTCTAATTTACTGGCTTTTACCTGTATATTGTTGTGCTCGTGGCGTGAAAGCAAGACAACTTTAAGTATAGTTGACACACAAAAACGTGTGCGTCGTTTATTCTTCCAAGCACAAGCAAGAATGAATGATATCACAACAAAAAACTCAAATCTCGCGGGAACAACAAACCCCCACCTTTGCGAGAATCTACTGACGGCCACTTAAAGGGGCCGCGCCGAATTACTCGCTCTTAACTGCACACAAAGAACAACATTGTCATATGCACAATAGAACAGTACAGTGAATGATGACAAACTCAAATAACAGGTGTGGTGAATTATGTCCTTAAATCAACCGCTACAATATACATATTTAGTATCCATCCAATGTTTTGATGACATTGTGTGTCCCTCCTTATTCCACAGTTCCGGTGACCTTGGACCCCAACACAGGCTCATCGTGTCTGACTGTGTCTGCTGACCTGTCCACTGTGTCGGTGTGTGATGAACAGCCTCTTCCAGACAACACCGATAGATGTGTCAACCCACAGGGCATCTTGGCTTCCGTGGGATTCAGCTCTGGGAGCCATCTCTGGGAGGTGGAAGTCGGAGACAACAGTCACTGGTCTTTGGGGGTGGCCAGCGACAGTATCAATAGGAAAGACTGGTGGAGACTGGATGACAACCCTGGTGAACCAAGTGGTGGTCTGTGGACAGTGTCACTCTCCTCTGGTGTGTATCGCGCTTCTCCCGGCCACAGTTCACCTCTGACACTCAGGAGAAGACCATCCAGAATCAGAATTCAGTTAGACTGGGAGAGAGGGTGTCTGACTTTCTCTGATGCCAATGGCAACGCTCTGATCCATAGGTTTAAAAAGCAGTGGAGTGGTACACTAAGGCCCTACTTCTCTACCACTTGTTCCAAACACCCTTTGAAAATCATTGAATCAAGGGTGACTGTTGCTACAGAATAGAACATGCAACATTACAAATGTCATTTATTTACGGAGATTATGTTCATTTGTGAGTAATAGACACACCCATACACAGTGGAAGGTTTAGATGGAGGTGTCTGAACCATGTCTCGGTGTCCGATCGTATGATTTATTTATTCATTTTCTCTGTGGGTTCTGCCATTTTGATGACTTTGCTTCCTGTACACGCCATTTCAAAGAGGCGGGCCCCCAAGGTCACATCCAGTTTGCATACTTTGAGGAGTTAGCGACAGATTGGCTCACAAATGTGGAAGAAACAAGTCCACAATTGCAACTATTATCCAAAAAGGACGTTTGTAAGGTTGCCCGGAAAAGGGTGGAGTGCCATCTCCGGGTTGGGGAGGAGACCCTGCCCCAAGTGGAGGAGTTCAAGTACCTAGGAGTCTTGTTCACGAGTGAGGGAAAAGTGGATCGTGAGATCGACAGGCGGATCGGTGCGGCATCTTCAGTAATGCGGACGCTGTATCGATCCGTTGTGGTGAAGAAGGAGCTGAGCCGGAAGGCAAAGCTCTCAATTTACCGGTCGATCTACGTTCCCATCCTCCCCTATGGTCATGAGCTTTGGGTTATGACCAAAAGGACAAGATCACGGGTACAGGCGGCCGAAATGAGTTTCCTCCGCCGGGTGGCGGGGCTCTCTCTTAGAGATAGGGTGAGAAGCTCTGTCATCCGGGGGGAGCTCAAAGTAAAGCCGCTGCTCCTCCACATCGAGAGGAGCCAGATGAGGTGGTTCGGGCATCTGGTCAGGATGCCACCCGAACGCCTCCCTCGGGAGGTGTTTAGGGCACTTCCAAACCGGTAGGAGGCCACGGGGAAGACCCAGGACACGTTGGGAAGACTATGTCTCCCGGCTGGCCTGGGAACGCCTCGGGATCCCCCGGGAGGAGCTGGACGAAGTGGCTGGGGAGAGGAAAGTCTGGGCTTCCCTGTTTAAGCTGCTGCCCCCGCGACCCGACCTCGGATAAGCGGAAGAAGATGGATGGATGGATGTAAGGTTGCTGACTTTAAATATCTTTGCAAGGATGTAGAAGAAGTGCAAGACCAGGTGAAAGAGCTGTCGCTAGTGTGGATAAAGGAGAAGCAGCTAGCCGGCGATAGCATTTCGGAGGCTATCATTTGGGAGAAGACTCACCATTTACATGGCGACTCCATGTCCAAAAGTGACCATGCTTGAACCCAGTATGGAAGAACAATTTAAGGCGAGCCGTGGGTCTTTGGAAACGTTTAAAAAGAGGAGCCTTCATTCAAAGCCGTGGTACGGCACGGCGAGGCTGCTCAGACAAAGCTGCCGCTTCAAAGATTTTATCGGCGCAGGTGGCTTTCTACCTTACCAAGTTTTGAACTGTATTAAAAATGCTAGAGGAGACCTTTATTACAGAGAATGAGAATTTAGTACCGGGAAACAGGCCAACGGAGGACCGCCTCACGCTGCTAATTTGTGCTAACGCTAGCGCTGGCTGGAAGGTGATGCTATACTTGTTTACCATTTCCAGACTGTTCAATAAATGCCACAAATATTCAAGGACACATGGTAAAGTTATTTTCCTTCCTGTAGGAGCATGTTTGGTAACGTTTTGGAGAGCACTTTAGTGTGTGTTGCATTGACAGTTAGACCAGCTGTTGTTGTTGTTGTGTTTGGATAAAAAAAGAGATTGTTGAGTCATTTCCCGCTTGTTGGTTTGATATATACAGGTAAAAGCCAGTAAATTAGAATATTTTGAAAAACTTGATTTATTTCAGTAATTGCATTCAAAAGGTGTAACTTGTACATTATATTTATTCATTGCACACAGACTGATGCATTCAAATGTTTATTTCATTTAATTTTGATGATTTGAAGTGGCAACAAATGCAAATCCAAAATTCCGTGTGTCACAAAATTAGAATATTACTTAAGGCTAATACAAAAAAGTGATTTTTAGAAATGTTGGCCAACTGAAAAGTATGAAAATGAAAAATATGAGCATGTACAATACTCAATACTTGGTTGGAGCTCCTTTTGCCTCAATTACTGCGTTAATGCGGCGTGGCATGGAGTCGATGAGTTTCTGGCACTGCTCAGGTGTTATGAGAGCCCAGGTTGCTCTGATAGTGGCCTTCAACTCTTCTGCGTTTTTGGGTCTGGCATTCTGCATCTTCCTTTTCACAATACCCCACAGATTTTCTATGGGGCTAAGGTCAGGGGAGTTGGCGGGCCAATTTAGAACAGAAATACCATGGTCCGTAAACCAGGCACGGGTAGATTTTGCGCTGTGTGCAGGCGCCAAGTCCTGTTGGAACTTGAAATCTCCATCTCCATAGAGCAGGTCAGCAGCAGGAAGCATGAAGTGCTCTAAAACTTGCTGGTAGACGGCTGCGTTGACCCTGGATCTCAGGAAACAGAGTGGACCGACACCAGCAGATGACATGGCACCCCAAACCATCACTGATGGTGGAAACTTTACACTAGACTTCAGGCAACGTGGATCCTGTGCCTCTCCTGTTTTCCTCCAGACTCTGGGACCTCGATTTCCAAAGGAAATGCAAAATTTGCTTTCGTCAGAAAACATGACTTTGGACCACTCAGCAGCAGTCCAGCTCTTTTTTTCCTTAGCCCAGGTGAGACGCTTTTCGCGCTGTTTCTTGGTCAACAGTGGCTTGACACGAGGTATGCGGCAGTTGAAACCCATGTCTTTCAAGCGTCTCTTGGTGGTGGATCTTGAAGCACTGACTCCAGCAGCTGTCCACTCCTTCTGAATCTCCCCCACATTTTTGAATGGGGTTTTTTTCACAATCTTGACCAGGGCGCGGTGATCCCTATCGCTTGTACACTTTTTCTGACCACAGTTTTTCCTTCCCTTTGCCTCTCCATTAATGTGTTTGGACACAGAGCTCTGAGAACAGCCAGCCTCTTCAGCAATAACCTTTTGTGTCTTTCCCTCCTTGTGCAATGTGTCGATGGTTGCCTTTTGGACAGCTGTCAAATCTGAAGTCTTCCCCATGTTTGTGTAGGCTTCAGAACTGGACTGAGAGACCATTTAAAGCCATTTGCAGGTGTTTTGAGTTAATCAGCTGATTAGTTTGTGGCACCAGGTGTCTTCAAAATGTAACCCTTACACAATATTCTAATTTTGTGACACACGGAATTTTGGATTTTCATTTGTTGCCACTTCAAATCATCAAAATTAAATGAAATAAACATTTGAATGCATCAGTCTGTGTGCAATGAATAAATATAATGTACAAGTTACACCTTTTGAATGCAATTATTGAAATAAATCAAGTTTTTCAAAATATTCTAATTTACTGGCTTTTACCTGTATATTGTTGTGCTCGTGGCGTGAAAGCAAGACAACTTTAAGTATAGTTGACACACAAAAACGTGTGCGTCGTTTATTCTTCCAAGCACAAGCAAGAATGAATGATATCACAACAAAAAACTCAAATCTCGCGGGAACAACAAACCCCCACCTTTGCGAGAATCTACTGACGGCCACTTAAAGGGGCCGCGCCGAATTACTCGCTCTTAACTGCACACAAAGAACAACATTGTCATATGCACAATAGAACAGTACAGTGAATGATGACAAACTCAAATAACAGGTGTGGTGAATTATGTCCTTAAATCAACCGCTACAATATACATATTTAGTATCCATCCAATGTTTTGATGACATTGTGTGTCCCTCCTTATTCCACAGTTCCGGTGACCTTGGACCCCAACACAGGCTCATCGTGTCTGACTGTGTCTGCTGACCTGTCCACTGTGTCGGTGTGTGATGAACAGCCTCTTCCAGACAACACCGATAGATGTGTCAACCCACAGGGCATCTTGGCTTCCGTGGGATTCAGCTCTGGGAGCCATCTCTGGGAGGTGGAAGTCGGAGACAACAGTCACTGGTCTTTGGGGGTGGCCAGCGACAGTATCAATAGGAAAGACTGGTGGAGACTGGATGACAACCCTGGTGAACCAAGTGGTGGTCTGTGGACAGTGTCACTCTCCTCTGGTGTGTATCGCGCTTCTCCCGGCCACAGTTCACCTCTGACACTCAGGAGAAGACCATCCAGAATCAGAATTCAGTTAGACTGGGAGAGAGGGTGTCTGACTTTCTCTGATGCCAATGGCAACGCTCTGATCCATAGGTTTAAAAAGCAGTGGAGTGGTACACTAAGGCCCTACTTCTCTACCACTTGTTCCAAACACCCTTTGAAAATCATTGAATCAAGGGTGACTGTTGCTACAGAATAGAACATGCAACATTACAAATGTCATTTATTTACGGAGATTATGTTCATTTGTGAGTAATAGACACACCCATACACAGTGGAAGGTTTAGATGGAGGTGTCTGAACCATGTCTCGGTGTCCGATCGTATGATTTATTTATTCATTTTCTCTGTGGGTTCTGCCATTTTGATGACTTTGCTTCCTGTACACGCCATTTCAAAGAGGCGGGCCCCCAAGGTCACATCCAGTTTGCATACTTTGAGGAGTTAGCGACAGATTGGCTCACAAATGTGGAAGAAACAAGTCCACAATTGCAACTATTATCCAAAAAGGACGTTTGTAAGGTTGCCCGGAAAAGGGTGGAGTGCCATCTCCGGGTTGGGGAGGAGACCCTGCCCCAAGTGGAGGAGTTCAAGTACCTAGGAGTCTTGTTCACGAGTGAGGGAAAAGTGGATCGTGAGATCGACAGGCGGATCGGTGCGGCATCTTCAGTAATGCGGACGCTGTATCGATCCGTTGTGGTGAAGAAGGAGCTGAGCCGGAAGGCAAAGCTCTCAATTTACCGGTCGATCTACGTTCCCATCCTCCCCTATGGTCATGAGCTTTGGGTTATGACCAAAAGGACAAGATCACGGGTACAGGCGGCCGAAATGAGTTTCCTCCGCCGGGTGGCGGGGCTCTCTCTTAGAGATAGGGTGAGAAGCTCTGTCATCCGGGGGGAGCTCAAAGTAAAGCCGCTGCTCCTCCACATCGAGAGGAGCCAGATGAGGTGGTTCGGGCATCTGGTCAGGATGCCACCCGAACGCCTCCCTCGGGAGGTGTTTAGGGCACTTCCAAACCGGTAGGAGGCCACGGGGAAGACCCAGGACACGTTGGGAAGACTATGTCTCCCGGCTGGCCTGGGAACGCCTCGGGATCCCCCGGGAGGAGCTGGACGAAGTGGCTGGGGAGAGGAAAGTCTGGGCTTCCCTGTTTAAGCTGCTGCCCCCGCGACCCGACCTCGGATAAGCGGAAGAAGATGGATGGATGGATGTAAGGTTGCTGACTTTAAATATCTTTGCAAGGATGTAGAAGAAGTGCAAGACCAGGTGAAAGAGCTGTCGCTAGTGTGGATAAAGGAGAAGCAGCTAGCCGGCGATAGCATTTCGGAGGCTATCATTTGGGAGAAGACTCACCATTTACATGGCGACTCCATGTCCAAAAGTGACCATGCTTGAACCCAGTATGGAAGAACAATTTAAGGCGAGCCGTGGGTCTTTGGAAACGTTTAAAAAGAGGAGCCTTCATTCAAAGCCGTGGTACGGCACGGCGAGGCTGCTCAGACAAAGCTGCCGCTTCAAAGATTTTATCGGCGCAGGTGGCTTTCTACCTTACCAAGTTTTGAACTGTATTAAAAATGCTAGAGGAGACCTTTATTACAGAGAATGAGAATTTAGTACCGGGAAACAGGCCAACGGAGGACCGCCTCACGCTGCTAATTTGTGCTAACGCTAGCGCTGGCTGGAAGGTGATGCTATACTTGTTTACCATTTCCAGACTGTTCAATAAATGCCACAAATATTCAAGGACACATGGTAAAGTTATTTTCCTTCCTGTAGGAGCATGTTTGGTAACGTTTTGGAGAGCACTTTAGTGTGTGTTGCATTGACAGTTAGACCAGCTGTTGTTGTTGTTGTGTTTGGATAAAAAAAGAGATTGTTGAGTCATTTCCCGCTTGTTGGTTTGATATATACAGGTAAAAGCCAGTAAATTAGAATATTTTGAAAAACTTGATTTATTTCAGTAATTGCATTCAAAAGGTGTAACTTGTACATTATATTTATTCATTGCACACAGACTGATGCATTCAAATGTTTATTTCATTTAATTTTGATGATTTGAAGTGGCAACAAATGCAAATCCAAAATTCCGTGTGTCACAAAATTAGAATATTACTTAAGGCTAATACAAAAAAGTGATTTTTAGAAATGTTGGCCAACTGAAAAGTATGAAAATGAAAAATATGAGCATGTACAATACTCAATACTTGGTTGGAGCTCCTTTTGCCTCAATTACTGCGTTAATGCGGCGTGGCATGGAGTCGATGAGTTTCTGGCACTGCTCAGGTGTTATGAGAGCCCAGGTTGCTCTGATAGTGGCCTTCAACTCTTCTGCGTTTTTGGGTCTGGCATTCTGCATCTTCCTTTTCACAATACCCCACAGATTTTCTATGGGGCTAAGGTCAGGGGAGTTGGCGGGCCAATTTAGAACAGAAATACCATGGTCCGTAAACCAGGCACGGGTAGATTTTGCGCTGTGTGCAGGCGCCAAGTCCTGTTGGAACTTGAAATCTCCATCTCCATAGAGCAGGTCAGCAGCAGGAAGCATGAAGTGCTCTAAAACTTGCTGGTAGACGGCTGCGTTGACCCTGGATCTCAGGAAACAGAGTGGACCGACACCAGCAGATGACATGGCACCCCAAACCATCACCCAACCATGCAAATTTTGCATTTCCTTTGGAAATCGAGGTCCCAGAGTCTGGAGGAAGACAGGAGAGGCACAGGATCCACGTTGCCTGAAGTCTAGTGTAAAGTTTCCACCATCAGTGATGGTTTGGGGTGCCATGTCATCTGCTGGTGTCGGTCCACTCTGTTTCCTGAGATCCAGGGTCAACGCAGCCGTCTACCAGCAAGTTTTAGAGCACTTCATGCTTCCTGCTGCTGACCTGCTCTATGGAGATGGAGATTTCAAGTTCCAACAGGACTTGGCGCCTGCACACAGCGCAAAATCTACCCGTGCCTGGTTTACGGACCATGGTATTTCTGTTCTAAATTGGCCCGCCAACTCCCCTGACCTTAGCCCCATAGAAAATCTGTGGGGTATTGTGAAAAGGAAGATGCAGAATGCCAGACCCAAAAACGCAGAAGAGTTGAAGGCCACTATCAGAGCAACCTGGGCTCTCATAACACCTGAGCAGTGCCAGAAACTCTTCGACTCCATGCCACGCCGCATTAACGCAGTAATTGAGGCAAAAGGAGCTCCAACCAAGTATTGAGTATTGTACATGCTCATATTTTTCATTTTCATACTTTTCAGTTGGCCAACATTTCTAAAAATCCCTTTTTTGTATTAGCCTTAAGTAATATTCTAATTTTGTGACACACGGAATTTTGGATTTTCATTTGTTGCCACTTCAAATCATCAAAATTAAATGAAATAAACATTTGAATGCATCAGTCTGTGTGCAATGAATAAATATAATGTACAAGTTACACCTTTTGAATGCAATTACTGAAATAAATCAAGTTTTTCAAAATATTCTAATTTACTGGCTTTTACCTGTACATACAGACATACACACATAGTGTCTTTAAAGTGTGCATTTTTTTTAATATAAAATAGGGACTTTTGTCAAGGCTCCATTATTCATGTTAACATTGTTTCTTATGGGGAAGTCTGTTTCACTATTCTAAGAACTCCGGCTTATTAGGGATTCCCAGAGCCCCAAAAAAGTCTGCGGGCTATGGAGCGTTTTCTGATGGGGCTCCAGAACTCTGGAATGCCCTCCTGGTAACAGCTAGAGATAATACATCAGTAGAAGCATTTAAGTCTCATCTTAAAACTAATTTGTATACGGTACTCTAGCCCAGGGGTAGGGAACCTATGGATCTAGAGCCAGATGTAGCTCTTTTGATGACTGCAGCTGGCTCTGCTTAACACTTAAGTAATGAATAATTCCGCTGGTAATTTTAAAAACAACCACGTATCAACCAGACTCCAAAGCCATCAGCAAAACCATGCAGCACCAGAAGTCGCATTAATGGTAAGATAAGAGACTTATTATACTCTAAAAATGTTGGTCTTACTTAAAAATGCACGCATTTAGTTGTATTCATTGTTAAAAATTATTATACGGCTCTCACGGAAATACATTTTAAAATATTTGGCTTTCATGGCTCTCTCAGCCAAAAAGGTTCCCGACCCCTGCTCTAGTCTTTAAATAGACCCCCCTTTTAGACCAGTTGATCTGCCGTCTCTTTTCTGCTCTGAAATTCTGCACAGATTCAGTGACCACAGATGAACCGCTAGCTGTCCAAAGTGCATCAGTTGGGGACGTCTCTGCACTGCTGACCTGTCTCCACTCCAGGTGATCTCCTGCTGGCCCCACTATGGACTGGACTGGCACTATTATGTTGGATCCACTATGGACTGGACTCTCACAATATTATGTTAGATCCACTTTGGACTGGACTCTCACTATTATGTTAGATCCACTATGGACTGGACTGGCACTATTATGTTGGATCCACTATGGACTGGACTCTCACAATATTATGTTAGATCCACTTTGGACTGGACTCTCACTATTATGTTAGATCCACTATGGACTGGACTCACACTATTATGTTAGATCCACTATGGACTGGACTCTCACTATTATGTTAGATCCACTATGGACTGGACTCTCACAATATTATGTTAGATCCACTATGGACTGGACTCTCACTATTATGTTATTTCCACTATGGACTCTCACACTATTATGTTTGATCCATTATGGACTGGACTCTCACTATTATGTTAGATCCACTATGGACTGGACTCTCACACTATCATGTGAGATCCACTATGGACTGGACTCTCACAATATTATGTTAGATCCACTATGGACTGGACTCTCACTATTAAGTTAGATCCACTATGGACTGGACTCACACTATTATGTTAGATCCACTATGGACTGGACTCTCACTATTATGTTATTTCCACTATGGACTCTCACACTATTATGTTAGATCCACTATGGACTGGACTGGCACTATTACCGGTATGTTAGATCCACTATGGACTGGACTCTCACAATATTATGTTAGATCCACTATGGACTGGACTCACACACTATTATGTTAGATCCACTATGGACTGGACTCTCACACTATTATATTAGATCCACTATGGACTGGACTTTCACACTATTATGTTAGATCCACTATGGACTGGACTCTCACACTATTATATTAGATCCACTATGGACTGGACTCTCACAATATTATGTTAGATCCACTATGGACTGGACTCTCACTATTAAGTTAGATCCACTATGGACTGGACTCTCACTATTAAGTTAGATCCACTATGGACTGGACTCACACTATTATGTTAGATCCACTATGGACTGGACTCTCACTATTATGTTATTTCCACTATGGACTCTCACACTATTATGTTAGATCCACTATGGACTGGACTCTCACTATTATGTTATTTCCACTATGGACTCTCACACTATTATGTTAGATCCACTATGGACTGGACTCTCACAATATTATGTGAGATCCACTATGGACTGGACTCTCACTATTATGTTAGATCCACTATGGACTGGACTCTCACACTATTATGTTAGATCCACTATGGACTGGACTCTCACAATATTATGTGAGATCCACTATGGACTGGACTCTCACTATTATGTTAGATCCACTATGGACTGGACTCTCACACTATTATGTTAGAGCCACTATGGACTGGACTCTCACTATTATGTTATTTCCACTATAGACTCTCACACTATTATGTTAGATCCACTATGGACTGGGCTCTCATAATATTATGCTTTATCCACTCGACGTCCATTGCACCAATCGCCCATGGGGGGGTCCCCACATCTGCGGTCCCCTCCAAGGTTTCTCATTGTCATCCCATTGGGTTGAGTTCTTCCTTGCCCTAATGTGGGATCTGAGGTGAGGATGTCGTTGTGGCTTGTGCAGCCCTTTAAGACACTTGTGATTTAGGGCTATATAAGTAAACATTGATTGATTGACTGACTATAAAAACGTTTGGGTTGGCGAACCACGTTGAAGAACCAAGTAAGTTGGTAAATCGAGGTTCCACTGTAAAGCCCTAAAAATGCCTATGTTAGACCCTCTAAACCAGGGCTATTGAACTGGCGGCCAAATTCCTAAAAACAGTAGCGTGTCCTTGTTGTATAGAGGAATCTGGACCAGTGGAAACACATTGGCAGATCATTGCATTGACATTTAACCTTCAGAGCACACCAAAGACACGGGTCCGGATTTGGGATTTACAATTTTGTAGGCGTTTCTCAAGGCACCCCTTTGAATGGTCTCCATTTTGGCATTTATGTAACCAAGTTGTTGCTTACCTCAGACGCAGTCATTTGTTCCACTTCTTCAGTTATACTAGTGGTGTTCCCCAAGGTTCCATTTTAGGTCCTCTCCTTTCATCATTTGGCCTTTTCAACTGGTTCAGTTCCAAAAACTTGTGAGGCACTCATTTTTGCAGAAAATTCCTATATGTGATCTTTGACTAGTTGTTTTGCAGAAGGTCTTTAAAACAGAAGAACGTTCTTCTCAATTCTGACAAAATACATAGACCAAAATCAAATGTCTACTGTAGAGGACGCCGGTTGTCCGGAATATTCAAAATAACCCTAATATAAGAAGTCAGGGCCTCAAATGTGGCCCCCGAAACACTTTACTTAAATTGAGTTAAGTTTCCTGAAAAAATCTTTGCCAAAGTGCGAATAAGCAGGATCTAGTGTAGTTTAAAGAGTTCTACGTGTTTGGTTGTAAAAGTGTTCATAGTTGTTTAATTGAATGTTTTAAGACTTCATGATTTTCAATCATTTAGAATACCGTATTTTCCGCACCATAAGGCGCCCTGGGTTATAAGCCGCGCCTTCAATGAACGGCATATTTCAAAACTTTGTCCACCTATAAGCCGCCCCGTGTTGTAAGCCGCATCTAACTGCGCTAAAGGAATGTCAAAAAAACAGTCAGATAGGTCAGTCAAACTTTAATAATATATTAAAAACCAGCGTGATGTGGGCGCGCATGGAGTCGTATATCAACATGGACGGAGCTGCGTGAAAAAAGCCACCCGGCCTCTTCGCGTAAACTTCCCTTAACCACTCGCTCATCTTTTCTTCATCCATCCATCCCTTCGAGTTAGCTTTTATGATGACGCCGGCTGGAAAGGTCTCTTTTGGCAAGGTCTTCCTTTTGAATATCACCATGGGTGGAAGTTTCTGGCCATTAGCATGGCAAGCTAGAACCACAGTGAAGGATGACTTCTCATTCCCTGTGGTGCGAATATTCACCGTACGTGCTCCCGTTGTATCCACAGTGCGGTTCACAGGAATATCAAAAGTCAGTGGAACCTCGTCCATGTTGATAATGTTCTCTGGCCGGATCTTTTTTTCAGCTATCTTGTTTTTACAATATGCACGGAAAGTAGCCAGCTTTTCTTGAAAGTCTTTAGGCAGTTGCTGTGAAATAGTAGTCCGTGTGCGGATGGAGAGATTGCGTCTTTTCATGAACCGGATCCCTGTCGCTTAGTAGGAGCCATTTTGTGGTCTTTACAGATGTAAACACACAAAGGAAATGAAACGTACGGTAATATCCGCGCGCTTTTTCTTCTTCTACGCGGGCGGGTGGTTGCTTACAGTAGAAGAAGAAGCGCTTCCTGTTCTATGGGGGCGGGTGCTTACCTTGGCGGTTGCTTGCCGTAGAAGAAGAAGCACTTCCTCTTCTACGGGGAAAAAAGATGGCGGCTGTTTACTGTAGTTGCGAGACCGAAACTTTATGAAAATGAATCTTAATATTAATCCATATATAAAGCGCACCGGGTTATAAGCCGCACTGTCAGCTTTTGAGAAAATTTGTGGTTTTTAGGTGCGCCTTATAGTGCGGAAAATACGGTAATTCAAATGCATGCTCATGGCCTTAGTCTTTGACTTTGTTTTTACACTAAATCCTCTTTCTGACAAAACCGCTGGGAGTCGAACCTGCACCTCCTGCACCAAATGTGTCACTACCATACCATTTGGTACCTTCAAAATGTGTCACTGCCATACCATTTGGTACCTTCAAAATGTGTCATTACCATACCATTTTAGTCTAGTGTTAGTTTCGACCTGTTTAACTACCGACCACTGCACATTTAACAAGCACCGTCACTGTAAGTTCCGTCTTAAAACACATTTTCAGTCGTCTAGAGTTAGTTTCAACCTGTAACTACTGACCACTGACCACTGCTCTCTCTCAGACGTCCTCAGACGAGTTTCCATCTGAGTCTCCAATCATTCCGGTTCTCCATACACCTGGCCAGCTCCGTAGAGCTTTCAGCTCCCGCATCTTTCTTCAGGATGTCCACGTACATTAGCGCGGGACGTCCTCGCCATCAATGCCCATGCTTTGGTTCCCATAGGACCAACCTGCTGTCTAGGAGCTCCCGATGTCTGTGGCCTCATCCTCCTAGCTGTTACCTTCTTGCTGAGCTTCAGCAGTTGCCCATACAGGTCCTTGTTGGTGATGTGGATGTTCTGGTCCACATTCAGAACAGCTCTATCATTCTGGTGGAGCACCCATCTAGAGACTTCTGCTGGGTGGTTGTCAGGGTCCAGCTTTCGCAGCCATACAGGAGGACCGACTCCACAGTGGCCTGCAATAGACTCAGCTCTGTGTGTCAGAGATTCGAGCACCACACACTGCACATTTAACATTTAACAAGAACCGTCACTGTAAGACCCCTCTTAACACACATTTTTAGTATATGGCCTTTGACCTACCATAACTTATTTTGTATTTATAACTGTTGTTTTTAGGTACCGTATTTTCCGCACCATAAGCCGCCCTGGGTTATAAGCCGCGCCTTCAATGAACGGCATATTTCAAAACTTTGTCCACCTATAAGACGCCCCGTGTTATAAGCCGCATCTAACTGCGCTAAAGGAATGTCAAAAAAACAGTCAGATAGGTCAGTCAAACTTTAATAATATATTAAAAACCAGCGTGATGTGGGCGCGCATGGAGTCGTATATCAACATGGACGGAGCTGCGTGAAAAAAGCCACCCGGCCTCTTCGCGTAAACTTCCCTTAACCACTCGCTCATCTTTTCTTCATCCATCCATCCCTTCGAGTTAGCTTTTATGATGACGCCGGCTGGAAAGGTCTCTTTTGGCAAGGTCTTCCTTTTGAATATCACCATGGGTGGAAGTTTCTGGCCATTAGCATGGCAAGCTAGAACCACAGTGAAGGATGACTTCTCATTCCCTGTGGTGCGAATATTCACCGTACGTGCTCCCGTTGTATCCACAGTGCGGTTCACAGGAATATCAAAAGTCAGTGGAACCTCGTCCATGTTGATAATGTTCTCTGGCCGGATCTTTTTTTCAGCTATCTTGTTTTTACAATATGCACGGAAAGTAGCCAGCTTTTCTTGAAAGTCTTTAGGCAGTTGCTGTGAAATAGTAGTCCGTGTGCGGATGGAGAGATTGCGTCTTTTCATGAACCGGAAACCTGTCGCTTAGTAGGAGCCATTTTGTGGTCTTTACAGATGTAAACACACAAAGGAAATGAAACGTAATATTCGCGCACTTTTTCTTCTTCTTCGGGTGGTTGCTTACAGTAGAAGAAGAAGCGCTTCCTGTTCTATGGGGGCAGGTGCTTACCTTGGCGGTTGCTTGCGTAGAAGAAGAAGCACTTCCTCTTCTACGGGGAAAAAAGATGGCGGCTGTTTACCGTAGTTGCGAGACCGAAACTTTATGAAAATGAATCTTAATATTAATCCATATATAAAGCGCACCGGGTTATAAGGCGCACTGTCAGCTTTTGAGAAAATTTGTGGTTTTTAGGTGCGCCTTATAGTGCGGAAAATACGGTAATTCAAATGCATGCTCATGGCCTTAGTCTTTGACTTTGTTTTTACACTAAATCCTCTTTCTGACAAAACCGCTGGGAGTCGAACCTGCACCTCCTGCACCAAATGTGTCACTACCATACCATTTGGTACCTTCAAAATGTGTCACTGCCATACCATTTGGTACCTTCAAAATGTGTCATTACCATACCATTTTAGTTTAGTGTTAGTTTCAACTTGTTTAACTACCTACCACTGCACATTTAAGAAGCACCGTCACTGTAAGTTCCGTCTTAAAACACATTTTCAGTCGTCTAGAGTTAGTTTCAACCCGTAACTACTGACCACTGACCACTGCTCTCTCTCAGACGAGTTTCCATCAGAGTCTCCAATCATTCCGGTTCTCCATACACCTGGCCAGCTCCGTAGAGCTTTCAGTTCCCGCATCTTTCTTCAGGATGTCCACCTACGTTAGCGCGGGACGTCCTCGCCATCAATCCCCGTGCGTTGGTTCCCATAGGACCAACCTGCTGGCTGGGAGCTCCTGATGTCTGTGGCAGTGGCCGGCCAGCCTCATCCTCCTAGCTGTTACCTTCTTGCTGAGCCTCGGCAGTTGCCCGCACAGGTCCTTATTGGTGATGTGGATGTTCTGGTCCACATTCAGAACAGCTCTATCATTCTGGTGTAGCACCCATCTAGAGACTTCTGCTGGGTGGTTGTCAGGGTCCAGCTTTTGCAGCCATACAGGAGGACCGACTCCACAGTGGCGTGGAATAGACTCAGCTTTGTGTGTCGGAGATTTCGAGCACCACACACTGCACATTTAATATTTAACAAGAACCGTCACTGTAAGACCCCTCTTAACACACATTTTTAGTATATGGCCTTTGACCTACCATAACTTATTTTGTATTTATAACTCTTGTTTTTAGGTAATTTATTGGTCTTACAATGTCTGTATTTTAATGTCATTATGGTGGTACTTAATGAATACTTAGGTCTACTACACTACTGTATTTAATGTTGTCATGATGGTGGTACTTAATGAATACTTAGGTCTACTACACTACTGTATTTAATGTTGTCATGATGGTGGTACTTAATGAATACTTAGGTCTACTACACTACTGTATTTAATGTTGTCATGATGGTGGTACTTAATGAATACTTAGGTCTACTACACTACTGTATTTAATGTTGTCATCATGGTGGTACTTAATGAATACTTAGGTCTACTACACTACTGTATTTAATGTTGTCATTATGGTGGTACTTGATGAATACGTAGGTCTACTACACTACTGTATTTAATGCTGTCAATATGGTGGTACTTAATGAATACTTAGGTCTACAACACTACTGTATTTAATGTCATGATGGTGGTACTTAATGAATACTTAGGTCTACTACACTACTGTATTTAATGTTGTCATTATGGTGGTACTTGATGAATACTTAGGTCTACTACACTACTGTATTTAATGTTGTCATTATGGTGGTACTTAATGAATACTTAGGTCTACTACACTACTGTATTTAATGTTGTCATTATGGTGGTACTTGATGAATACTTAGGTCTACTACACTACTGTATTTAATGTTGTCATGATGGTGGTACTTAATGATTACTTAGGTCTACTACACTACTGTATTTAATGTTGTCATTATGGTGGTACTTAATGAATACTTAGGTCTACTACACTACTGTATTTGACGTCATTGTGGTGGTACTTAATGAATACTTAAGTCGACTACACTACTGTATTTAATGTTGTCATTATGGTGGTACTTAATGAATACTTAGGTCTACTATACTACTGTATTGTTGACATTATGGTGGTACTTAATGAATACTTAGGTCTACTACACTACTGTATTTAATGTTGTCATTATGTTGGTACTTAATGAATACTTAGGTCTACTACACTACTGTATTTAATGTTGTCATTATGGTGGTACTTAATGAATACTTAGGTCTACTACACTACTGTATTTAATGTTGTCATTATGGTGGTACTTAATGAATACTTAGGTCTACTACACTACTGTATTTAATGTTGTCATTATGGTGGTACTTAATGAATACTTAGGTCTGCTACACTACTTTATTTAATGTTGTCTTTATGGTGGTACTTAATGAATACTTAGGTCTACTACACTACTGTATTTAATGTTGTCATCATGGTGGTACTTAATGAATACTTAGGTCTACTACACTACTGTATTTAATGTCATGATAGTGGTACTTAATGAATACTTAGGTCTACTATACTACTGTATTGTTGTCATTATGGTGGTACTTAATGAATATTTAAGTCGACTACACTATGTTCTTCTAACTACAAACCCTCGTTTGCATTTAAGTCATAACTATAGAACAATAGTCCTAATATATTAAAAACATTTATAATTGCTTTATGAAGAGAACCATGGTCTGGCCAGTTCGGAACAAGAATTAATTAATGCAAAATAATACATTAAAATGTAACAATCTATTATTGCTGACATTTAAAGCCAATTTTCATAATAAAAAAGTTGGCGAGAGTGCTTTACAAAATAGGTAAGTAATTACTAAGTGATTTTAAAAATATTGTACTATTTAATGTTTGGAAATATAAGATTTACTGTTGATGCATCTAAAACAACTTTTGATTCATAATTTCATATTTTGCTGGCTGACCACGTCTTTCTGTCCTCCACTTTTTCGGGCCTGCCCGCCACAGCGCAAGCGCGAGAATGTGACCACGTGACACAACCAGGAAGTGTTGCGAAGGCGAGACCGCGACAAATCTCGTCGCTCTCTTGCCGCAGCGGGAGGACTGCGTCCGGGGGCCCACGAGTGGTCTGGGTCCGTCCGGGGGCCCACGGGGCCCACGCGTGGGCTGGGTCCGTGGAAGGATGCAGCTGACGAAGTTGGACACGGCTACTATTTCGCTCGTCTCGTAACGAACAGCTGGTGTCGGCGCATATATTAAACGTCACACGTCGCCATGATTGTAGTTTTTTCGAACATTTTTTAATAACAGGCTGTTAAAATAAGTGATATATACAGTTACATAACATAAATATAACACTAAATGATTAAATCAATAAGTCACATCAAGGTTTATTTTCAAACGTAAGCCTGCACATTTGCTTATGAACGACCACTGTCAATATGTACTACAATACCCAGAATGCATTGTGTTCCATGCAGGAAGCTGGCGTAAGGTCAAGAATCAACCGGCGACAAGTGGAGAGAGTCAGCGTCCTCGCTAAGGTAAATAAATGTTCCATTTAAAGCATATTTGTCCATCTGTTGGCTTCATATGCCTTTCTTAATATTCGGTTCATTGTCAATTTTGTGCGTTTTGCCACAGAAGTCTGTTGGTCGCTGCATAACACTGGCAACATCACTTAGCACATACTGGAAAAAGCAACTAAATAGAAAACCAAATTACTCCATTAGCCAACAAATGTCCCTTTTCCTCCAGAAAGTGAACCGAAATCCTTCTTACCTGTACCTGTAGTGTAGTAGATCTAAGTATTCATTAAGTACCACCATATTGACAACATTAAATACAGTAGTGTAGTAGACCTAAGTATTCATTAAGTACCACCATCATGACATTAAATACAGTAGTGTAGTAGACCTAAGTATTCATTAAGTACCACCATAATGACAACATTAAAATACAGTAGTGTAGTAGACCTAAGTATTCATTAAGTACCACCATAATGACAACATTAAATACAGTAGTGTAGTAGACCCAAGTATTCATTAAGTACCACCATAATGACAACCTTAAATACAGTAGTGTAGTAGACCAAAGTATTCATTAAGTACCACCATAATGACAACATTAAATACAGTAGTGTAGTAGACCTAAGTATTCATTAAGTACCACCATAATGACAACATTAAATACAGTAGTGTAGTAGACCCAAGTATTCATTAAGTACCACCATAATGACAACATTAAATACAGTAGTGTAGTAGACCTAAGTATTCATTAAGTACCACCATAATGACAACATTAAATACAGTAGTGTAGTAGACCTAAGTATTCATTAAGTACCACCATAATGACAACATTAAATACAGTAGTGTAGTAGACCTAAGTATTCATCAAGTACCACCATAATGACAACATTAAATACAGTAGTGTAGTAGACCTAAGTATTCATTAAGTACCACCATAATGACAACATTAAATACAGTAGTGTAGTAGACCTAAGTATTCATTAAGTACCACCATAATGACAACATTAAATACAGTAGTGTAGTAGACCTAAGTATTCATCAAGTACCACCATAATGACAACATTAAATACAGTAGTGTAGTAGACCTAAGTATTCATTAAGTACCACCACAATGACAACATTAAATACAGTAGTGTAGTAGACCTATGTATTCATTAAGTACCACCATAATGACAACATTAAATACAGTAGTGTAGTAGACCTAAGTATTCATCAAGTACCACCATAATGACAACATTAAATACAGTAGTGTAGTAGACCTAAGTATTCATCAAGTACCACCATAATGACAACATTAAATACAGTAGTGTAGTAGACCTAAGTATTCATCAAGTACCACCATAATGACAACATTAAATACAGTAGTGTAGTAGACCTAAGTATTCATTAAGTACCACCATAATGACAACATTAAATACAGTAGTGTAGTAGACCTAAGTATTCATTAAGTACCACCATAATGACAACATTAAATACAGTAGTGTAGTAGACCTAAGTATTCATCAAGTACCACCATAATGACAACATTAAATACAGTAGTGTAGTAGACCTAAGTATTCATTAAGTACCACCACAATGACAACATTAAATACAGTAGTGTAGTAGACCTAAGTATTCATTAAGTACCACCATAATGACAACATTAAATACAGTAGTGTAGTAGACCTAAGTATTCATTAAGTACCACCATAATGACAACATTAAATACAGTAGTGTAGTAGACCTAAGTATTCATTAAGTACCAGAAAGAGCCCAAGCCTGGGATTGAACTCAGGACCTTTTGTATTGTGAGGCACATGCACTAACCCCACAAAAGCTCCACCAGTATGCTCTATTTTGTTACAGTGCAGTGTGGCTGATGGCTGGCCGGCTGCTCAAGCTGTCCTCTTTGGCCACGGCGGTCTTTGCCTCTTCTGGACTTTACATCTACAACACACAACTGGATCTCAATGACCTGAGTTTGATTCGCTTCGGACGAGCTGCTGCTGTTGTAAGTTACTGCACTGATGGATCATATTTTGAAAATGACTTTATTACGGGTGCAGAGTGAATATGTATCAATTGTATGCATGGTGGGATATTTTGGGAATTTGGTTTGTAAGTACAAAGCCCAAAAGCAGTGAAGTTATCAGGTTGTCCATCCATCCATCCATCTTCTTCCGCTTATCCGAGGTCGGGTTGCGGGGGCAGCAGCTTAAGCAGGGAAGCCCAGACTTCCCTCTCCCCAGCCACTTCGTCCAGCTCCTCCCGGGGGATCCCGAGGCGTTCCCAGGCCAGCCGGGAGACATAGTCTTCCCAACGTGTCCTGGGTCTTCCCCGTGGCCTCCTACCGGTCGGACGTGCCCTAAACACCTCCCTAGGGAGACGTTCGGGTGGCATCCTGACCAGATGCCCGAACCACCTCATCTGGCTCCTCTCCATGTGGAGGAGCAGCGGCTTTACTTTGAGCTCCCCCCGGATGACAGAGCTTCTCACCCTATCTCTAAGGGAGAGCCCCGCCACCCGGCGGAGGAAACTCATTTGGGCCGCTTGTACCCGTGATCTTGTCCTTTCGGTCATAACCCAAAGCTCATGACCATAGGTGAGGATGGGAACGTAGATCGACCGGTAAATTGAGAGCTTTGCCTTCCGGCTCAGCTCCTTCTTCACCACAACGGATCGATACAGCGTCCGCATTACTGAAGATGCCACACCGATCCGCCTGTCGATCTCACCATCCACTCTTCCCTCACTCGTGAACAAGACTCCTAGGTACTTGAACTCCTCCACTTGGGGCAGGGTCTCCTCCCCAACCCGGAGATGGCACTCTACCCTTTTCCGGGCGAGAACCATGGACTCGGACTTGGAGGTGCTGATTCTCATCCCAGTCGCTTCACACTCGGCTGCGAACCGATCCAGTGAGAGCTGAAGATCCTGGCCAGATGAAGCCATCAGGACCACATCATGTTTAAAAAGCAGAGACCTAATCCTGCAGCCACCAAACCGGATCCCCTCAACGCCTTGACTGCGCCTAGAAATTCTGTCCATAAAAGTTCAGAACAGAATGGGTGACAAAGGGCAGCCTTGGCGGAGTCCAACCCTCACCGGAAACGTGTCCGACTTACTGCCGGCAATGCGGACCAAGCTCTGACACTGATCATACAGGGAGCGGACAGCCACAATCAGTCAGTCCGATACCCCATACTCTCTGAGCACTCCCCACAGGACTACCCGAGGGACACGGTCGAATGCCTTCTCCAAGTCCACAAAGCACATGTAGACTGGTTGGGCAAACTCCCATGCACCCTCCAAGACCCTGCCCAGAGTATAGAGCTGGTCCACAGTTCCACGACCAGGACGAAAACCACACTGTTCCTCTTGAATCCGAGGTTCGACTATCCGGTGTAGCCTCCTCTCCAGTACACCTGAATAGACCTTACCGGGAAGGCTGAGGAGTGTGATCCCACGATAGTTGGAACACACCCTCCGGTTCCCCTTCTTAAAGAGAAGAACCACCACCCCGGTCTGCCAATCCAGAGGTACCGCCCCCGATGTCCACGCGATACTGCAGAGTCTTGTCAACCAAGACAGCCCCACAGCATCCAGAGCCTTAAGGAACTCCGGGCGGATCTCATCCACCCCCGGGGCCTTGCCACTGAGGAGCTTTTTAACTACCTCAGCAACCTCAGCCCCAGAAATAGGAGAGCCCACCACAGATTCCCCAGGCACTGCTTCCACATAGGAAGACGTGTTCGTGGGATTGAGGAGGTCTTCGAAGTATTCCCTCCCCCGATCCACAACATCCGCAGTCGAGGTCAGCAGAACACCATCCTCACCATACACGGTGTTGACAGTGCACTGCTTTCCCTTCCTGAGGTGGCGGATGGTGGTCCAGAATCGCTTCGAAGCCGTCCGGAAGTCGTTTTCCATGGCCTCACCGAACTCCTCCCATGTCCGAGTTTTTGCCTTTGCGACCGCTGAAGCCGCACACCGTTTGGCCTGTCGGTACCTGTCCGCTGCCTCAGGAGTCCTATCAGGTTGTGTAAATGGTAAATAAAAAGAGAATACAACAAATCCTTTTCAACTTATATTCAATTGAATAGACTGCAAAGACAAGATATTTCATGTTCACACTGAGAAACTTTCTTATTTTTTGCAAATATTATCTCATTTGGAATTTGATGCCTGCAACATGTTTCAAAAAAGCTGGCACAAGTGGCAAAGAAGAGTGAGAAAGTTGAGGGAATGCTCATCAAAGACTTATTTGGAACATCCCGCAGGTGAACAGGCTAATTGGGAACAGGTGGGTGCCATGATTGGGTATAAAAGCAGCTTCCATGAAATGCTCAGTCATTCACAAACAAGGACGGGGGCGAGGGTCACCACTTTGTCAACAAATGCCTGAGCAAATTGTTTAAGAACAACATTTCTCAACAAGGAATTCAGGGATTTCACCATCTACGCTCCGTAATATCATCAAAAGGTTCAGAGAATGTGGAGAAATCACTGCACGTAAGCCATGATATTACACACCTTGGATCCCTCAGGCATCAAAAAGCCACATCAGTGTGTAAAGGATATCACCACATGGGCTCAGGAACACTTGAGAAAACCACTGTCAGTAACTACAGTTGGTCGCTACATCTGTAAGTGCAAGTTAAAACTCTACTATGCTAAGTCAAAGCCATTTATCAACAACACCCAGAAACGCTTCGCTGGGCCCGAGCTCATCTAAGATGGACTGATGCAAAGTGGAAAAGTGTTCTGTGGTCTGACGAGTCCACATTTCAAATTGGTTTTGGAAACTGTGGACGTGGTGTCCTCCGGACCAAAGAGGAAAAGAACCATGGTGACTGTTCTAGGGTGAAAGTGTAAAAGGCAGCATGTGTGATGGTATGGGGGTGTATTAGTGGCCAAGACATGGGTAACTTACACATCTGTGAAGGCACCATTAATGCTGAAAGGTACATACAGCTTTTGGAGCAACATATGTTGCCATCCAAGCAACGTTATCCCGGACGCCCCTGCTTATTTCAGCAAGACAATGCCAAGCCAGGTGTTACAACAGTGTGGCTTCATAGTAAAAGAGTGTGGGTACTAGACTGGCCTGCCTGTAGTCCAGACATTGAAAATGTGTGAAGGCTAAAATATGAGAAGGGAGACTGTTGAACAACTTAAGCTGTACATCAAGCAAGAATGGGAAATAATTCCACTTCAAAAATGTGTCTCCTCAGTTCCCAAACCTTTACTGAGTGTTGTTAAAAGGAAAGGCCATGTAACACACTGGTAAAGATGCTTTTTTTGCAATGTGTTGCTGCCATTCAATTCTAGCTTCTCTAGTTTCTCAGTACTGTGAACATGAAATATCTTGTCTTTGCAGTCTATTCAATTGAATATAAGTTGAAAAGGATTTATTTTATTTACCATTTACACAACCTGACAACTTCACTGCTTTTGGCTTTTGTATAATCATGAGATGGTTTTGTTTTATAAGACTTTTGTAAACAAACACATAGTGTATATTATTAATTCCGATCAGGGATTCCAATCACCCATGAGTGAAGTCGACCAATACCAATCAAATGCATGAAGTGTACATTTGTCAATGTGTTTATGGAGGGTGCTAGTGACCCAATATGTCAACTAGTTCCTTATTCAATTGTTTGAGCAACACAAAGTCAATGGTGCAAAATAACTAAACAAAATAAAACATTTTGTCCCTCAAATATCTCCAATGTCCAATGAAATATGCCCTGAATTTGTAAACTTCCACAAAAACAACGAAAAATTATTTCAACGAAACAAAAATATCGACCTAATCACTTTGGTATCGAACATTTAAGATATTACCCTCAGTGTCTTTGCCATTAATTCATGGATCCATCCACCATCTTCTTACGTGTTTTTATATACATATATATATATATATATATATATATATATGTCTTAATAAGGTTATCCAAAAAATAGTGCTCGATACCGTAGTAGAGCGCAATATATGTATGTGTGGGAAAAAAATCACAAGACTATTTCATCTCTACAGGCCTGTTTCATGAGGGGGGGTACCCTCAATCATCAGGAGATTTTAATGGGAGCATTCACATACCATGGTTTATATAGGGCACAGAGTGGGTGGGTACAGGCTGGCGTAGGGGCGTGGTGATTGGCTCATGTGTTACCTAGGAGGTGTTTCCGTCTGTGGCGGCATGCTGTTACAATTTCGCTGCGCTTGTTGAGGGATGACAGGTCTGGACGGTAAATAGTAAACAGTTTCTCTTTCAAGCATAGGTTGCATCTTTTATTACCACTATTGTAAGGTGTGCTGGATGCAAGAATTTGCCATGTTATTGAATATTCAACATTATTGTCTTTGAGGTCCCAAATGTGTTTGCTGAGTTCTGTGGTATTCCGCAGGTTTTGGTTCCTGAAAGAAGCCTTGTGATTGTTCCATCTGGTTTTGAATTCTCCCTCAGTTAATCCTACATATGTGTCGGATGTGTTAATGTCCTTGCGTGTTACCTTAGATTGGTAGACAACTGATGTTTGTAAGCACCCCCCGTTGAGAGGGCAATCAGGTTTCTTTCAACCTGAGAAATAACAGCTACCAACCATTCACGAAACCCAACACAACACTCCAATACGTGCACCATGACAGCAACCACCCACCCACCACCACGAAAAGAATACCTACCGGAATTAATAAAAGGCTATCGATGCTGTCATCTAGCAAAGCTGAATTTGACCAAGCAACCCCCCCGTACCAAAAAGCCCTTGATGAAAGCGGATACAATTTCACCCTCACCTATGAACCCACGCCAGGAAACCAGCCAAAAAAGAACAGAAAACGAAACGACATCATCTGGTACAACCCCCCATACAGCAAAAACGTCTCAACTAACATTGGACACAAATTCCTCAATCTGATTGACAAACACTTTCCCAAAGACAACACCCTAAGAAAAGTATTCAACAAGAACAACATTAAATTGAGCTACAGCTGTATGAACAATATACGACAAATCATCTCAAACCACAACAAAACAATTGCAAATGAGCCGTCGACCCCCGGACAGAGCGACTCCAAAACCAACAAAGGATGTAACTGTCGAAAGAAACCTGATTGCCCTCTCAACGGGGGGTGCTTACAAACATCAGTTGTCTACCAATCTAAGGTAATACGCAAGGACATTAACACATCCGACACATATGTAGGATTAACTGAGGGAGAATTCAAAACCAGATGGAACAATCACAAGGCTTCTTTCAGGAACCAAAACCTGCGAAATACCACAGAACTCAGCAAACACATTTGGGACCTCAAAGACAATAATGTTGAATATTCAATAACATGGCAAATTCTTGCATCCAGCACACCTTACAATAGTGGTAATAAAAGATGCAACCTATGCTTGAAAGAGAAACTGTTTATTATTTACCGTCCAGACCTGTCATCCCTCAACAAGCGCAGCGAAATTGTAACAGCATGCCGCCACAGACGGAAACACCTCCTAGGTAACACATGAGCCAATCACCACGCCCCTACGCCAGCCTGTACCCACCCACTCTGTGCCCTATACAAACCATGGTATGTGAATGCTCCCATTAAAATCTCCTGATGATTGAGGGTACCCCCCCTCATGAAACAGGCCTGTAGAGATGAAATAGTCTTGTGATTTTTTTTCCCACACATACATATATTGCGCTCTACTACGGTATCGAGCACTATTTTTTGGATAACCTTATTAAGACATATATATATTGGGGCTGCAACTAACAACTAATTTGATAATCGATTAATCTGTCGATTATTACTCCGATTAATCGATTGATTGGATAAAAGAGACAAACTACATTTCTATCCTTTCCAGTATTTTATTGGGAAAAAAACAGCATACTGGCACCATACTTATTTTGATTTTTGTTTCTCAGCTGTTTGTACATGTTGCAGTTTATAAATAAAGGTTTATAAAAAAAATTTTTTAAAGTAGCCTCTGCGCATGCGCAGAGCATAGATCCAACGAACCGATGACTAAATTTATCGCCAACTATTTTTATAATCGATTTAATCGATTAGTTGTTGCAGCCCTAATATATATATATATATATATATATATATATATATATATATATATATATATATATGTATATGTGTGTGTATATATGTGTATAATTGTTTGGTTGTCAAATGTTAAGGTGGTATTATTAAATAGCTCTAATAAAATATTATGATGGACGCTATGGAAAGCAGCGCTAAGATCAAGAAGCAGCAACATAGATGACATCATCGTTAGCAGTAGATCATTAGTCATTTTTGCGAGGGCTGTCTCCGTAGAGTGATTTGTCCTGAAACCGGATTGAAAAGGTTCACAGAGATTGTTAGACTCCAAGTGTTCATTTAGCTGCTGTGCAACTATTTTTTGGAGGATTTTGGAAATAAAGGGAAGGTGGGACACCGGTCGGTAGTTTACCATGAGGTCAGGATCAAGGTTAGGTCTTTTGACTAAAGGATGAATAACCGATTTTTGAATGCTAGGGGAACATTGCCAGAGGAAAGTGATAAGTTTATAATATTTAGTTAATACTAATACTATACTTTTTCAAATGTTCTTGTAATCACATCCTATTTTCGGTATATTAGGTGGAATTTACTGACTTAAGTGTGCAGTAAGTCGGACACGTTTCCAGTGAGGGTTGGACTCCGCCAAGGCTGCCCTTTGTCACCCATTCTGTTCTGAACTTTTATGGACAGAATTTCTAGGCGCAGTCAAGGCGTTGAGGGGATCTGGTTTGGTGGCTGCAGGATTAGGTCTCTGCTTTTTGCAGATGATGTGGTCCTGATGGCTTCATCTGGCCAGGATCTTCAGCTCTCACTGGATCGGTTCGTAGCCGAGTGTGAAGCGACTGGGATGAGAATCAACACCTCCAAGTCCGAGTCCATGGTTCTCGCCCGGAAAAGGGTGGAGTGCCATCTCCGGGTTGGGGAGGAGACCCTGCCCCAAGTGGAGGAGTTCAAGTACCTAGGAGTCTTGTTCACGAGTGAGGGAAGAGTGGATGGTGAGATCGACAGGCGGATCGGTGCGGCGTCTTCAGTAATGCGGACGCTGTATCGATCCGTTGTGGTGAAGAAGGAGCTGAGCCGGAAGGCAAAGCTCTCAATTTACCGGTCGATCTACGTTCCCATCCTCACCTATGGTCATGAGCTTTGGGTTATGACCGAAAGGACAAGATCACGGGTACAAGCGGCCCAAATGAGTTTCCTCCGCCGGGTGGTGGGTCTCTCCCTTAGAGATAGGGTGAGAAGCTCTGCCATCCGGGAGGAGCTCAAAGTAAAGCCGCTGCTCCTCCACATGGAGAGGAGCCAGATGAGGTGGTTCGGGCATTTGGTCAGGATGCCACCCGAACGCCTCCCTAGGTGTAGGCCAGTTTTTTCAAAAGGCATGGCTTTTATTTACAAAAAAAAAAGTATGGCCACTCAGTCAACATTGACAACAACATGACAAAATATTCTGTAACAATGTAAACATTTAAAACTTTTAACATTGAACAAAATTAAAAGTAGCTTATTTGCTTTTTAATGTGCAAATATAAAAGTAAACATCCAGTGCAAATCTTAATATTCTGGAATAGTATAAGCATTTAAAAAGTAAAAGTATTGCTTATTTTGCTTTAAAATGTGCAAAAATAAAGATAAACATCCAATACAAAAAAGTGCAAAACGGAAATATTCTGTAACAGTGTAAACATTTCAACAAAAGTAAAAGTATTGCTTATTTGCTAAAATGTGCAAAAATAAAGCTAAACATCCAATACAAAAAAGTGTACAGTGTAAACATTTCAACAAAAGTAAAAGTATTGCTTATTTTGCTTAATAACACAACAATGATAGTATGATTAAAGTGAAAGTTAATTGTTGGTTTGTACATAGTATATGTAACTGTTAATGTTGTAAAAGGTATTTGCACAACTAATTAACGTTAGCGTTTGTGACATGTCTTGTGCCGTGGGGTTCTTTCAGGACCGACAGACTGAACGCCAGACGGCTTTGTCAGGTTTACAATCTTTTCATTTTACACAAAGTCTTTTCTCTTCCAACTCTTTTCTCTTTCTTTCCTCGCTTTTCGGCTCCTCTTCCTCGCTCGCTCGCTCGTTGTCCCCTGTCTCTGTCTCTCCTCCTCTCTCGCTCCACGTCAGCTTCACTTTGGCTCCTTCCAGTCTCTCTTCCCTCTCTCTCTGCTGCTCCCATTGTCTTCAGCGAGAGGAGATTGGATGATCGTGCCCAGGTGCGCGGATCGCGCACCTGGGCACGATTGCGGCGTCGCTCCCGGCGCGCCCCGCCTCGCCGCTCGCTCGCCGCCGCCTCTCCACAGCGTTAAAGAGGAGCGCGTCTTTGTAAACACTGAACAGGCACGCCAAACGCGCCTCTCAGAGCGAAACGGTGCTTTAGTTTATGAATTTACAACGCAGATACAAATGACACATTCATGTTTTTGTGTAATGATGACAACGTATACTCACGCGGACGATTGACTAGTTGATGGTGATGGCAAGAACGCTGTCGGGTGTTTTCTTTTCAAATGTTCATTCATAGCTCTCTGTAAACCTTCCAGTTGTCTCTCTTTACAATTCTTTCCGATGTGCTTTCTTCCTTGTGTTGAATGTCCTCCCCGTTGCTCCCATGTATGATTTTTTTTTCCATGATTTACACGGGATTACGTAAATTACATTGTCTTGTTCTATTTTGTCCTTAGGATGTACAAGTAACTGTCTTGTTTGTGTGAGGTTGAACTGTTTCGTGTTTTTTCATGACTCGCTGTATTGGTTCAGTTATTCAAGTTTTAACCTTTTTGTTCTTTATTTCAGGTTTTTCTTTGTTCACTTTTGCTTGTTTTTTATTTGTTGTTCCCCTTTTTTGATGGCCCAGGTGGGATATTGGCAGTTTTTGAATGCATTTTATTTTATTTTATTTTTTCTTCTTTTTTTCTGTCTTCTCACCACTGATAGTTGGTGTGCTGTGGGAGTTTCGGAGGTCCACAGTAGAAGGTGGTCGCTGTGTGTCGGTAATGTTTTGACTGCCGTCACCTGTTGGTGGTCCAAAAATGTGATCGTCCTGTTATTTTCCTCTTCAACTTGATGTTTCCAGAATGCATTGATTTTATGATGATTTAGGTTTCGTTTTTGCTGTTTTTTCAGTCTTTGACGTGTTTTTATTTTCTTTGTCCACAGACGACTGTCATCAGCTATGACTACCTCACTGCTTTCAGACACATGGAATATGGCACAGAGGAGTATTGGGCCCTCAAGTCCAAGGTAGATACTCTAAATATGACGTGTGCATATGAATAGCAATGTTCAGCTGTTCCAAAAGAAGACGCTGCGATCATTTTGTTGTTCAGGTTTACACGGGTGAAGTGAGGGTATATGTAAATACGTTTTCATTCAGTTGTCAAATCACTACACTTAATAATCCATGTTGCTGTGTTACATCAGACCGTATTTTCCGGACAATAGCATACCTGCCAACTACTCCGGTTTTCCCGTAATTAGTACGGTTTTCATCAACCTATTCCGGGTTACGGTTGCAGTGATAAAAAAATACGGTTTTTCATTCATTTAAAAAAAAAAAGGGTGAAAACTACGCGAATTGCACCTTCAATCAATCAATCTTTATTTATATAGCCCTAAATCACAAGTGTCTCAAAGGGCTGCACAAGCCACAACAACATCCTCGGTACAAAGCCCACATACGGGCAAGGAAAAACTCACCCCAGTGGGACGTCGATGTGAATGACTATGAGAAACCTTGGAGAGGACCGCATATGTGGGTAACCCCCCCCCTCTAGGGGAGACCGAAAGCAATGGATGTCGAGTGGGTCTGACATAATATTGTGAGAGTCCAGTCCATAGTGGATCCAACATAATAGTAAGAGTCCAGTCCATAGTGGGGCCAGCAGGACACCATCCCGAGCGGAGACGGGTCAGCAGCGTAGAGATGTTCCCAGCCGATGCACAGGCGAGCGGTCCACCCCGGGTCCCGACTCTGGACAGCCAGCACTTCATCCATGGCCACCGGACCTGTGCCCCCCCCCCCCCCCCTCAAGGAAAAGGGGAGCAGAGGAGAAAAGAAAAGAAACGGCAGATCAACTGGTCTAACAGGGGGGCTATTTAAAGGCTAGAGTATACAAATGAGTTTTAAGATGGGACTTAAATGCTTCTACTGAGGTAGCATCTCTAATTGTTACCGGGAGGGCATTCCATAGTACTGGAGCCCCAATAGAAAACGCTCTATAGCCCGCAGACTTTTTTTGGGCTCTGGGAATCACTAATAAGCCGGAGTTCTTTGAACGCAGATTTCTTGCCGGGACATATGGTACAATGCAATCGACAAGATAGGACGGAGCTAGACCGTGTAGTATTTTATACGTAAGTAGTAAAACCTTAAAGTCACTTCTTAAGTGCACAGGAAGCCAGTGCAGGTGAGCCAGTATAGGTATATATATATGTATATATGTATATAAAGGTATATACAGTATAGGCGTAATATGATCAAACTTTCTTGTTCTTGTCAAAAGTCTAGCAGCCGCATTTTGTACCAACTGTAATTTTTTAATGCTAGACATAGGGAGACCCGAAAATAATAGGTTACAGTAGTCGAGACGAGACGTAACGAACGCATGAATAATGATCTCAGCGTCGCTAGTGGATAAAATAGAACGAATTTTAGCGATATTACGAAGATGAAAGAAGGCCGTTTTAGTAACACTCTTAATGTGTGACTCAAAGGAGAGAGTTGGGTGGAAGATAATACCCAGATTCTTTACTGATTCGCCTTGTGTAATTGTTTGGTTGTCAAATGTTAAGGTGGTATTATTAAATAAATGTCGGTGTTTAGCAGGACCGATAATCAGCTTTTCCGTTTTCTTGGCGTTGAGTTGCTAGAAGTTAGCGGACATCCATTGTTTAATTTCATTAAGACACGCCTCCAGCTGACTACAATCCGGCGTGTTGGTCAGCTTTAGGGGCATGTAGAGTTGGGTGTCATCAGCATAACAATGAAAGCTAACACCGTATTTGCGTATGATGTCGCCTAGCGGCAGCATGTAAATACTAAAGAGTGCAGGGCCAAGAACCGAACCCTGAGGAACTCCGCACGTTACCTTAACATAGTCCGAGGTCACATTATTATGGGAGACGCATTGCATCCTGTCAGTAAGATAAGAGTTAAACCACGACAAAGCTAAGTCTGACATACCAATACGTGTTTTGATACGCTCTAATAAAATATTATGATCGACGGTATCGAAAGCAGCGCTAAGATCAAGAAGCAGCAACATAGATGACGCATCAGAATCCATCGTTAGCAGTAGATCATTAGTCATTTTTGCGAGGGCTGTCTCCGTAGAGTGATTTGCCCTGAAACCGGATTGAAAAGGTTCACAGAGATTGTTAGACACTAAGTGTTCATTTAGCTGCTGTGCGACAATTTTTTCGAGGATTTTCGAAATAAAGGGAAGGTGGGACACCGGTCGGTAGTTTACCATGAGGTCAGGATCGAGGTTAGGTCTTTTGAGCAGAGGATGAATAACCGCTTTCTTGAATGCTAGGGGAACAGTGCCAGAGGAAAGTGATAAGTTTATAATATTTAGCACTGATGGACCTAATAATACAAAAAGCTCCTTGATAAGTTTCCCAGGAAGTGGGTCAAGTAAACATGTTGTTTGTTTTATCCCACTTACACGCTGTAATAGTTCCTCTAATGTTATTTCATCAAAAAGAGAGAGACTATTTTGTATTGCAGTATCCGTCGTAGATACAGTTGTATCTGTGTTCATAGAACCCAGTTGTAGCTGGGATGCGTTGTCTTTAATCTCCTTTCTAATGAGTTCAATTTTCTTATTAAAGAAATTCATAAAGTCATCTGCCGAGTGGGTGGAGCTAGCGATACAGGTGGAAAACTTTCAACGTTTTTCGTCGCCCAAACAGATTCTTTGGATGTGATAAATGCCGAAGTTTTATTTACGGAGGCAATAATTGAGCATGGACTTCCAATCGCACTGGCTGATCACATGGGACAGTTAAATGTTTGTAATGCAACCTTTAAAAATCATTACGCGGTGATCGCGGTCCCAAAAATAAACTTTTCTTGCATGATAATGTCCAGAAAAACTCACTTTATATTACTATAGAGTCCTTTTAACGAATGAGTTTGATGGTTTATCACAAACCTTAAATGAAAGAAGTCCTTTGTTCTCCTGCACCATGCATGCGCTTTGGCCTTGCTTCGTGTTTGGTGCGCAATCCTGTCGGCTGTATTTCACAGCACGTCTTTGACAACTTGAAGTGGCATAAAACATTTAAAACAAAGGGGTTATAGGAACAATCACTTTCAGTGTTTTATGCCACTTCAAGTTGTCAAAGACGGTATGCTGGTGCCCGACTGCCACAAGTGGAACAAACATTTGAAACAAAGGGGTTATAGGAACAATCACTTTCAGTGTTTTATGCCACTTCAAGTAAATTTATCATAAAGTTACCATATCATTTTTGCAGTATGATCAATCTGATAGAATACATTTGGATTTTAGCCACAAAAAGGTAATGACACCAATGTTATCTATTGGAATTGTTTAGTACTGTTATACTGTTAAAAGTGTTTATACTATTTATGCTTTCAAGTCCAAGTTGAAGAAATCTTGTTAAATGTTGACAGCATAACTACCAAAATACAGAAGTATGTCCTTAATATTTTTGCAGTGCTATTTCTGTTGAAAAGTTCAAATGATTACATTAGAGATGTGATGTGCCACTTTTCAAGTGTCTGATGGCTTCAATGAATTTTCATGAATTTTTCATATTTTGAATTCTTTTGAAAGGCTTACAAAAAAACTACATTTGAATTGTAATTCCATGCTATTGACAGGACTATTAATTTTAATGAAGTTAGCTTACCATGTTTACAGTATGATAATTGTGATAGAAATGTGAATTTTAGGCACAGAATATTGTTTACAATTGAACAAGGCAGTAGATTATACAAGCTTGGACAGAAAGTTAATAATGACACCAATTTTTTCTTTTAATGGAATTGTTTAGTACTGTTTTACCATTTGTTTACTGTAAAATGTGTTTATACTTTCAATGAACAAATTGAAGTCTTGTGAAAGGTTGACAGGATAACTGGCATTAACTGTCAAAATAATTTCAAACTATTGAAGTTAGCTTACAGAATAAACATGTCAATCAACCCATATGATTTTTGCTGTAATATTTTTGTTTTGAAAAGTCACTGTGACTGATAGAAAAGTGATGGTTTTAGCAACATTTTAACCTGTCTGAATACTAATAATCATTTTGCGTCGGGGGGCGAAGCCCTGAACCCCCCACCAGGACTTTGTCCTGGACCTACCGGGGCCTGCGGCCCTTGGACCCTGGCTACTAGGTTTTTCTGATTTCAAAAGTTGGCAGGTATGCAATAGATATTAGATATTAGCCGCACCCCTTAAAGTGTAGGTAAAACATATTTTCCATGTATTAGCCGCACCGGACTACAAGCCGCAGATATATATATATATTGTGAAATTAATTATCATCCCAGTCGCTTCACACTCGGCTGTGAACCGATCCAGTGAGAGCTGAAGATCCTGGCCAGATGAAGCCATCAGGACCACATCATGTTTAAAAAGCAGAGACCTAATCCTGCAGCCACCAAACTAGATCCCCTCAACGCCTTGACTGCGCCTAGAAATTCTGTCCTTAAAAGTTATGAACAGAACAGTGTCCGACTTACTGCCGGCAATGCGGACCAAGCTCTGACACTGATCATACAGGGAGCGGACCGCCACAATCAGACAGTTTGATACCCCATACTCTCTGAGCACTCCCCACAAGACTTCCTGATTGAATGCCTTCTCCAAGTCCACAAAGCACATGTAGACTGGTTGGGCAAACTCCCATGCACCCTCAAGGACCCTGCCCAGAGTATAGAGCTGGTCTACAGTTCCATCACCAGGATTAAAACCGCACTGTTCCTCCTGAATCCGAGGTTGGACTATCCGGCGTAGCCTCCTCTCCAGTACACCTGAATAGACCTTACCGGGAAGGCTGAGGAGACTTTGATTACCAAAAACAGCCGGATGTTGTGATAAAGTAAACAAGCAAACGCAATTGTCTGGAGTGTAGTCAGCATGGACCTAGCTTCAACTTCTACCATCTACAAAATGTGCAAATATGAAGAGGACAGTGGCGGCTTTTAAGGAGAGCAAGTCCAACTGGCGCAGCAGCGCCAAGCAAGTGTCACGCCATGCTCACTGAACTCGCCAGAAGTAGTCTCTAAACACAAGTACATTCTATAATAACACCAGGAAAAGACGCTATATTTGCTGCTAATCAATTTTAATAAAAAAGTTATTAAAAGTCCCTCGACACTTGAACAATTTTTTAAAATACAATAAGCAGCAACAATTGAAAATATGGCCCAAAAAATATGTTGTGACAACACATTTGTTTTTAGATGTTTTTCATACATTGTTGAACCTTTTTAAGGACAGCTGTATCACCATAGCAAATTATGCAATGGCGTCATGTGACCATGTCCTAAACCACACCCCCAGACATTTTGGCAATCCACGTTATTGTTATTGTTTTAGATGTTATCAATCAATCAATCAATGTTTACTTATATAGCCCTAAATCACAAGCGTCTCAAAGGGCTGCACAAGCCACAACGACATCCTTAGCCCAGATCCCACATCAGGGCAAGAAAAAACTCAACCCAATGGGATGACAATGAGAAACCTTGGAGGGGACCGCAGATGTGGGGACCCCCCCTGGGCGACTGGTGCAATGGACGTCGAGTGGATCTAGTTAATATTGTGAGAGTCCAGTCCATAGTGGATCTAACATAATAGTGAGAGTCCAGTCCATAGTGGATCTAACATAATAGTGAGAGTCCAGTCCATAGTGGATCTAACATAATAGTGTGAGAGTCCAGTCCATAGTGGATCTAACATAATAGTGTGAGAGTCCAGTCCATAGTGGATCTAGCATAATAGTGTGAGATTCCAGTCCATAGTGGATCTAACATAATAGTGAGAGTCCAGTCCATAGTGGATCTAGCATAATAGTGAGAGTCCAGTCCATAGTGGATCTAACATAATAGTGAGAGTCCAGTCCATAGTGGATCTAGCATAATAGTGAGAGTCCAGTCCATAGTGGATCTAGCAAAACATTGTGAGAGTCCAGTCCATAGTGGATCTAACATAATAGTGAGAGTCCAGTCCATAGTGGATCTATAATAATAGTGAGAGTCCAGTCCATAGTGGATCTAACATAATAGTGTGAGAGTCCAGTCCATAGTGGATCTAACATAATAGTCTGAGAGTCCAGTCCATAGTGGATCTAACATAATAGTGAGAGTCCAGTCCATAGTGGATCTAACATAATAGTGAGAGTCCAGTCCATAGTGGATCTAACATAATAGTGTGAGAGTCCAGTCCATAGTGGATCTAACATAATAGTGAGAGTCCAGTCCATAGTGGATCTAACATAATAGTGTGAGAGTCCAGTCCATAGTGGATCTAACATAATAGTGAGAGTCCAGTCCATAGTGGATCTAACATAATAGTGAGAGTCCAGTCCATAGTGGATCTAACATAATAGTGTGAGAGTCCAGTCCATAGTGGATCTAACATAATAGTGTGAGAGTCCAGTCCATAGTGGATCTAGCATAATAGTGTGAGATTCCAGTCCATAGTGGATCTAACATAATAGTGAGAGTCCAGTCCATAGTGGATCTAGCATAATAGTGAGAGTCCAGTCCATAGTGGATCTAGCAAAACATTGTGAGAGTCCAGTCCATAGTGGATCTAACATAATAGTGAGAGTCCAGTCCATAGTGGATCTATAATAATAGTGAGAGTCCAGTCCATAGTGGATCTAACATAATAGTGTGAGAGTCCAGTCCATAGTGGATCTAACATAATAGTCTGAGAGTCCAGTCCATAGTGGATCTAACATAATAGTGAGAGTCCAGTCCATAGTGGATCTAACATAATAGTGAGAGTCCAGTCCATAGTGGATCTAACATAATAGTGTGAGAGTCCAGTCCATAGTGGATCTAACATAATAGTGAGAGTCCAGTCCATAGTGGATCTAACATAATAGTGAGAGTCCAGTCCATAGTGGATCTAACATAATAGTGAGAGTCCAGTCCATAGTAGATCTAACATAATAGTGAGAGTCCAGTCCATAGTGGATCTAACATAATAGTGAGAGTCCAGTCCATAGTGGATCTAACATAATAGTGTGAGAGTCCAGTCCATAGTGGATCTAACATAATAGTGAGAGTCCAGTCCATAGTGGATCTAACATAATAGTGTGAGAGTCCAGTCCATAGTGGATCTAACATAATAGTGAGAGTCCAGTCCATAGTGGATCCAACATAATAGTGAGAGTCCAGTCCATAGTGGATCTAACATAATAGTGAGAGTCCAGTCCATAGTGGATCTAACATAATAGTGAGAGTCCAGTCCATAGTGGATCTAACATAATAGTGAGAGTCCAGTCCATAGTGGATCTAACATAATAGTGAGAGTCCAGTCCATAGTGGATCTAACATAATAGTGAGAGTCCAGTCCATAGTGGGGCCAGCAGGAGATGATCTTGAGTAGAGACAGGTCAGCAGTGCAGAGACGTCCCCAACTGATGCACAGATGAGTGGTCCACCCTGGGTCTTGACTTTGGAGAGCTAGCGCGTCATCTGTGGTCACAGAATGTTAGATGTTGCACAAGGATTTAAGAGATCACTGCATACATTTAGCCATTTAAATGTCTTCATATTTGCTATATTTTGGCACGCCATACCTCCCACTCTTGGTATGCAGATTGATGAAGATGCTGGAGCGTGTTCATAGTCTTACACAGTATGTAGAAACGCTTTATGTGGACTTTGGGTTTTATTAACTGCACACTTAATGGTGTTTGTTGGGTACTTTTCAGAAAATAATAGCACATTATGGAGGCTTTATATTCTCCTGCTGCTGTTCAGAAATAGAATAGCTGACACAAATAAAATGGAGTTATTCCCCCTCTATGTCACGTGTAGGTACATCGGCGTTCAGCAGAGCGTCTTCGAGATCTGTGCTGTGCCAACCGGGGAACCTTCATCAAGGTCGGCCAGCATCTGGGCGCTCTGGACTACCTCCTTCCAGAGGAGTACACCGCCACGCTCAAGATCCTCCACAGCCAGGCTCCTCAGAGCAGCAAGGAAGAGATCCAGCAGGTCATCCGAGAGGACCTCGGCAAGGAGGTGAACGTCATTTGTAATGTTGCTCTCGTTTCTTTCCACTAGGATCAGAATTCTCAACTGGAAATAGGACATCAAAATGGAATAGTTCATGTTCCACAGTAATATCCACCACCTTCCATCAATCAGTACGCACATTTTGTACACCCCAAAAATCCTGAAAATGAAAAACAAAAATGGTTGACCTAATGTTTCTGTATCAATCAAATTTATACAGAATGTTCCGCAAATTTGCATTCATTGTTTAGTATGTTCCAGTCAAACCCAAGGAACGTTGAACATTTGTGCCAGTCTCTGGACTTCCCTTCAACCTCTCCGGGCTTCAGGCTCTGGGTGCCCTCACCTGGTATTTCCTAGGTGACCCAGGTCATGATTACCGTATTTTCCGCACCATAAGCCGCCCTGGGTTATAAGCCGCGCCTTCAATGAACGGCATATTTCAAAACGTTGTCCACCTATAAGCCGCCCCGTGTTATAAGCCGCATCTAACTGCGCTAAAGGAATGTCAAAAAAACAGTCAGATAGGTCAGTCAAACTTTAATAATATATTAAAAACCAGCGTGATGTGGGCGCGCATGGAGTCGTATATCAACATGGACGGAGCTGCGTGAAAAAAGCCACCCGGCCTCTTCGCGTAAACTTACCTTAACCACTCGCTCATCTTTTCTTCATCCATCCATCCCTTCGAGTTAGCTTTTATGATGACGCCGGCTGGAAAGGTCTCTTTTGGCAAGGTCTTCCTTTTGAATATCACCATGGGTGGAAGTTTCTGGCCATTAGCATGGCAAGCTAGAACCACAGTGAAGGACGACTTCTCATTCCCTGTGGTGCGAATATTCACCGTACGTGCTCCCGTTGTATCCACAGTGCGGTTCACAGGAATATCAAAAGTCAGTGGAACCTCGTCCATGTTGATAATGTTCTCTGGCCGGATCTTTTTTTCCAGCTATCTTGTTTTTACAATATGCACGGAAAGTAGCCAGCTTTTCTTGAAAGTCTTTAGGCAGTTGCTGTGAAATAGTAGTCCGTGTGCGGATGGAGAGATTGCGTCTTTTCATGAACCGGAAACCTGTCGCTTAGTAGGAGCCATTTTGTGGTCTTTACAGATGTAAACACACAAAGGAAATGAAACGTAATATCCGCGCGCTTCTTCTCCTTCTTCTACGGGGGCGGGTGGTTGCTTACAGTAGAAGAAGAAGCGCTTCCTCTTCTATGGGGGCGGGTGCTTACCTTGGCGGTTGCTTGCCGTAGAAGAAGAAAAAAGATGGCGGCTGTTTACCGTAGTTGCGAGACCTAAACTTTATGAAAATGAATCTTAATATTAATCCATATATAAAGCGCACCGGGTTATAAGGCGCACTGTCAGCTTTTGAGTAAATTTGTGGGTTTTAGGTGCGGCTAATAGTGCGGAAAATACGGTATTTGTTTCCTTTAATCCGATCTTCATTAATACCATGATATTTATTTTGTCTTTAACCTGACAGTAAGCAAGTAACATGTATTTGTATCGTACCTTTCACGGACACAAAGGGCTTCACAACACAAAGACAACGTGAGAAATGACAGCTAATATAAAAGAAATATAAAAACAATATCAAACAGAGTATGAATAAACAATATAAAAACTAACCACAGCAGCCCAAGAGTAGCTAATTAGAAGCCCGAGCAAATAAATTTGACTTACAGGGGAACTACACTTCTTTAGGAATTTTACCTCCACTTCACAATCATTCTGAGAACACATCTGTTTTTGTTTGTTTTGCAACAATTTTAAAGATGATGCAAGACCCAAAATACTGGAAACAAATTGTCCATTCAGTGGAAATCAGGAGATGTATTTGAAAAAATAAATGATTATATAGATAGATATTACTTTATTGATTCCTTCAGGAGAGTTCCCTCAGTTTATTAAATTAAAATGACAATTATGCAACATACATCCTTCAGCTTTAATAACAATACAGATCAAGTTCAAATAGCACACTGCTAATGTGACGTCTGCATTTTCATGCTGTCTCTATAATCTCTTGGAACATACTTTTTTTCTAATGATGAAACAAATCAATCAATCAATGTTTACTTATATAGCCCTAAATCACAAGTGTCTTAAAGGAGTCCAGTCCATAGTGGATCTAACATAATAGTGAGAGTCCAGTCCATAGTGGATCTAACATAATAGTGTGAGAGTCCAGTCCATAGTGGATCTAACATAATAGTGTGAGAGTCCAGTCCATAGTGGATCTAACATAATAGTGTGAGAGTCCAGTCCATAGTGGATCTAACATAATAGTGAGAGTCCAATCCATAGTGGATCTAACATAATAGTGAGAGTCCAGTCCATAGTGGATCTAACATAATAGTGAGAGTCCAGTCCATAGTGGATCTAACATAATAGTGAGAGTCCAGTCCATAGTGGATCTAACATAATATTGTGAGAGTCCAGTCCATAGTGGATCTAACATAATAGTGAGAGTCCAGTCCATAGTGGATCTAACATAATAGTGTGAGAGTCCAGTCCATAGTGGATCTAACATAATAGTGTGAAAGTCCAGTCCATAGTGGATCTAACATAATAGTGAGAGTCCAGTCCATAGTGGATCTAACATAATAGTGTGAGAGTCCAGTCCATAGTGGATCTAACATAATAGTGTGAGAGTCCAGTCCATAGTGGATCTAACATAATAGTGAGAGTCCAGTCCATAGTGGATCCAACATAATAGTGAGAGTCCAGTCCATAGTGGATCTAACATAATAGTGTGAGAGTCCAGTCCATAGTGGATCTAACATAATAGTGTGAGAGACCAGTCCATAGTGGATCTAACATAATAGTGTGAGAGTCCAGTCCATAGTGGATCTAACATAATAGTGTGAGAGTCCAGTCCATAGTGGATCTAACATAATAGTGAGAGTCCAGTCCATAGTGGATCTAACATAATAGTGTGAGAGTCCAGTCCATAGTGGATCTAACATAATAGTGTGAGAGTCCAGTCCATAGTGGGTCTAACATAATAGTGTGAGAGTCCAGTCCATAGTGGATCTAACATAATAGTGTGAGAGTCCAGTCCATAGTGGATCTAACATAATAGTGTGAGAGTCCAGTCCATAGTGGATCCAACATAATAGTGTGAGAGTCCAGTCCATAGTGGATCTAACATAATAGTGTGAGAGTCCAGTCCATAGTGGATCTAACATAATAGTGAGAGTCCAGTCCATAGTGGATCTAACATAATAGTGTGAGAGTCCAGTCCCTAGTGGATCTAACATAATAGTGTGAGAGTCCAGTCCATAGTGGATCCAACATAATAGTGTGAGAGTCCAGTCCATAGTGGATCTAACATAATAGTGAGAGTCCAGTCCATAGTGGATCTAACATAATAGTGTGAGAGTCCAGTCCATAGTGGATCTAACATAATAGTGTGAGAGTCCAGTCCATAGTGGATCTAACATAATAGTGAGAGTCCAGTCCATAGTGGATCTAACATAATAGTGTGAGAGTCCAGTCCATAGTGGATCTAACATAATAGTGTGAGAGTCCAGTCCATAGTGGATCTAACATGATAGTGTGAGAGTTCAGTCCATAGTGGATCTAACATAATAGTGAGAGTCCAGTCCATAGTGGATCTAACATAATAGTGTGAGAGTCCAGTCCATAGTGGATCTAACATAATAGTGAGAGTCCAGTCCATAGTGGATCTAACATAATAGTGTGAGTTCAGTCCATAGTGGATCTAACATAATAATGTGAGAGTCCAGTCCATAGTGGATCTAACATAATAGTGAGAGTCCAGTCCATAGTGGATCTAACATAATAGTGTGAGAGTCCAGTCCATAGTGGATCTAACATAATAGTGTGAGAGTCCAGTCCATAGTGGATCTAACATAATAGTGAGAGTCCAGTCCATAGTGGATCTAACATAATAGTGTGAGAGTCCAGTCCATAGTGGATTTAACATAATAGTGAGAGTCCAGTCCATAGTGGATCCAACATAATATTGTGAGAGTCCAGTCCATAGTGGATCTAACATAATAGTGTGAGAGTCCAGTCCATAGTGGATCTAACATAATAGTGTGAGAGACCAGTCCATAGTGGATCTAACATAATAGTGTGAGAGTCCAGTCCATAGTGGATCTAACATAATAGTGTGAGAGTCCAGTCCATAGTGGATCTAACATAATAGTGAGAGTCCAGTCCATAGTGGATCTAACATAATAGTGAGAGTCCAGTCCATAGTGGATCTAACATAATAGTGTGAGAGTCCAGTCCATAGTGGATCTAACATAATAGTGTGAGAGTCCAGTTCATAGTGGATCTAACATAATAGTGAGAGTCCAGTCCATAGTGGATCTAACATAATAGTGTGAGAGTCCAGTCCATAGTGGATCTAACATAATAGTGTGAGAGTCCAGTCCATAGTGGATCTAACATAATAGTGTGAGAGTCCAGTCCATAGTGGATCTAACATAATAGTGTGAGAGTCCAGTCCATAGTGGATCTAACATAATAGTGAGAGTCCAGTCCATAGTGGGGCCAGCAGGAGACCATCCCAAGTGGAGACAGATCAGCAGCGTAGAGACGTCCCCAACCGATGCACAGACAAGTGGTCCACCCTGGGTCCCGACCCGGGACAGCCAGCGCTTCATCCGTGGCCACTGAACTTGTGCCCCTACTCCATGAAGGAGAGGGAGACAGAGCAGAAAAGAAACGGCAGATCAACTGATCTGAAAGGGGGGTCTATTTAAAGGCTGAGACAAGAGACAAGGCTCTTTGTATAAACATTTACCCAGAACACATTCCTGGCCACGTCATGTTGTCACTGATAAGAACAGATCTCCTCTTCGGACTTCCCGTGGCTCTTCAGATGCGCGTCATTAGTACTTAGGTCTTGGCCCTAGTTGAAATTGTAGTAAGGTTTTAACAATGCTCAAATTGTTGAATACTCTATGAAAGATGATACAAGTGTAAGAACTTGAGATAGCAATATGTTCCTCCTGACATTTCCAGTGGTAATGACTGCAGGCCTCTGTTCACCGTTTCTCCTTCCTGTCTGTGTCGTTGTTGTCTTGCAGCTGTCAGAGTTATTTGTTTGCTTTGATGAGAAGCCTCAGGGAGCGGCCTCCCTAGCCCAGGTCCATAAAGCAGTACTGCATGATGGGAGGACCGTGGCTGTAAAGGTCCAACACCCCAAAGTCCAAAGACAAAGCTCCAAAGATATATTGGTGATGGAGGTGAGCTACATCTCATGTTGGGTATGAATGTGATCTGCACTCTCGCCTCTCTAGTATTCATTTTGACCGTTTTTTTCCCCAGGGAACGACGATTACAATATACATTTTGAATGGTTGAGAAAAATAAGGATTTGTGCATGTTTGAATTTCTTTTGGATTGACTGCTATTAACACAGGGTAACAACCATAACATGTTGAAATGTACAGTTCATCCAGAAAGTATTCATTTTGTTATGTTACATCCAACGTTCCCTCTAAGGTGCGCGCCTGCACAATTGCGCACTGCTCAAGCGTCCTCTGCGCACAGCAAATATATGCCGCGCACCAAATCAAATCCCATCTGAATTCTAAACAAAATAAAGACATTTATTCTGTGTAATTTTGCAATGCAACTCTGAGTGAGAGTGACAACAAGCGGCCCTAACGGTGTTCGTCAACAGCGTTCAACTATTGTAACGTCTATCGAGAAGCTTCGAGGACAGGAATTATATCGATCACTTTATTGAGCAAAACTGTTTATATTCGGCCATAACCACACCAAAAACATGAGTAAAACAACGTATATCTCGAAAAATTAGTCATTTTCTGCCGTACAAAGCAGGCCAAAAGCAACTTGTCATCTGTCACCAACACGCATACCACTAAGCCACTGGTGCGTTTATGGCCATACAAAAAGTCGGACAAGTCAAACACCACACAAAGTTACACTATGACTCCTCTGCTTATTCTACTGTCATTTATTATTAATGTTAATTTATTGATATTAATCATGGAATGCTGTTACTAGAGAAAGTTACAGGAATGCACACTTTTTCCTATGCTTACATTTCATTGTGCAACATGAGGATGTTTAAGGGGAACTAAATGTGATCTCTGAAAGGGGTACAAATGATTTCCAAAGCAGGACCCTCCATAGCTTATGAAAAACAAGATTTATTTTATTTTCATTGCAAGTGGGCCAAATCACTAATATTACAAAATAATCTCATGAAAATGATCGCTCTCATTTGAGTGTTATTATAAAAGGTTGCTGCTGCCCTCTTGGCCAGGTCTCCCTTGGAAAAGAGATCTTTGATCTAAATGGAATTTTACCTGGTTACATACCTGCCAACTACTCCGGTTTTCCCGTAATTCGTACGGTTTTCATCAACCTATTCCGGGTTACGGTTGCAGTGATAAAAAATACGGTTTTTCATTAATTAAAAAAAAAAAAAAGGGTGAAAACTACGCGAATTGCACCTTGTGCAGACAAGATTTTTCGATGGGACACGGAGGAATTAGCGATGTAAAAGACCACGTTGGGACAAAAAAACACAAGTCTAATGCCGTTGCTAGCGATACAAGTGGAAAACTTTCAACGTTTTTCGTCGCCCAAACAGATTCTTTGGATGTGATAAATGCCGAAGTTTTATTTACGGAGGCAATAATTGAGCATGGACTTCCAATCGCACTGGCTGATCACATGGGACAGTTAAATGTTTGTAATGCAACCTTTAAAAATCATTACGCGGTGATCGCGGTCCCAAAAATAAACTTTTCTTGCATGATAATGTCCAGAAAAACTCGCTTTATATTACTATAGAGTCCTTTTAACGAATGAGTTTGATGGTTTATCACAAACCTTAAATGAAAGAAGTCCTTTGTTCTCCTGCACCATGCATGTGCTTTGGCCTTGCTTCGTGTTTGGTGCGCAATCTTGTCGGCTGTATTTCACAGCACGTCTTTGACAACTTGAAGTGGCATAAAACATTTAAAACAAGTCCAAGTTGAAGAAATCTTGTTAAATGTTGACAGCATAACTACCAAAATACAGAAGTATGTCCTTAATATTTTTGCAGTGCTATTTCTGTTGAAAAGTTCAAATGATTACATTAGAGATGTGATGTGCCACTTTTCAAGTGTCTGATGGCTTCAATTCATTTTCATGAATTTTTCATATTTTGAATTCTTTTGAAAGGCTTACAAAAAAACTACATTTGAATTGTAATTCCATGCTATTGACAGGACTATTAATTTTAATGAAGTTAGCTTACCATGTTTACAGTATGATCATTGTGATAGAAATGTGAATTTTAGGCACAGAATATTTTTTACAATTGAACAAGGCAGTAGATTATACAAGCTTGGACAGAAAGTTAATAATGACACCAATTCTTTTTTAATGGAATTGTTTAGTACTGTTTTACCATTTGTTTACTGTAAAAAGTGTTTGTACTTTCAATGAACAAATTGAAGTCTTGTGAAAGGTTGACAGGATAACTGGCATTAACTGTCAAAATAATTTCAAACTATTGAAGTTAGCTTACAGAATAAACATGTCAATCAACCCATATGATTTTTGCTGTAATATTTTTGTTTTGAAAAGTCACTGTGACTGATAGAAAAGTGATGGTTTTAGCAACATTTTAACCTGTCTGAATGCTAATAATCATTTTGCGTCGGGGGGCGAAGCCTGAACCCCCCACCAGGACTTTGTCCTGGACCTACCGGGGCCTGCGGCCCTTGGGCCCTGGCTACTAGGTTTTTCTGATTTCAAAAGTTGGCAGGTATGTGGTTAAATAAAGGCTAAATAAAAATAAAAATGTAGAAATTTGAGATCAAAAGTCAATGTATTGCATTTTGGAAAAGGGCTATATCATAAAAATGTGGAATAAGTGAAGCACTGTGAATATTTCCTGGATGCACTTTATGCTGCATACAAAGTGTGAAGTATTTGGATTAATGTCCCAGGGGCATGATTTTGAATAAACATTTAAAATGTTTCCTTTAATGCTTTCTGATATTACTTTGGGAATTACAAGCTTATACTCCCAAAGACTGCTCAGTTGTGCAAACTATTCTCGGATCAATGAATTGGAATATGTCATCCCAACTGTAATACTAGTTCTGCTTTGCATTTGAAGGTGTTGCTCAGAGCTGTCCACTGGCTCTTTCCAGATTTTGCCTTCATGTGGTTGGTGGAAGAAGCCAAGAAAAACATGCCTCTGGAGCTGGACTTCCTTAACGAAGGACACAATTCAGAGATTGTGTCAAACATGCTGGCCCACTTCCCCTTTCTGAAGGTAATTAAGG
>NC_084573.2:39632500-39642500 GCF_033978685.3 Nerophis lumbriciformis
GAAGAAGACGGAGATTGTTCTTCTCGACCACGGCCTTTATCAGGTTAGGAATCTTCAGGCCTTGCAGAGCACCAGCAACAGACACACCTCCCAATGTTGCGCTCCATTTTCCATGGTCTGACTGAGACCTGGAGTAAATAAATGACACCAAACACAGACATATTTATTACAGCTCCAGCAGACTAAAAGCTCTTGGATGAGCAACTTGTTCCATGTTCTTAGCAGAGTGCAGGGTGCCGTGTTCAAATTGGACTTAACCGTCAAGATACACAACACACACAAATGCTCTTCAATTAGCAGCATTCGTTAACTAGCACAGTGTTTTTCCAACCACTGTGCCGCGGCACACTAGTGTACCGTGAGATATTGTCTGGTGTGCCGTGGGAGAATATGTCATTTCACCTAATTGGGTTAAAAATATTTTTTGCAAACCAGTAATTATCAGAGGTGGGACCAAGTCATTGTTTTGCAAGTCACAAGTAAGTCTCAAGTCTTTGCCCTCAAGTCCGAGTCAAGTCCCGAGTCAAGACAGGCAAGCCCCGAGTCAAGTCCAAAGTCAAGACTGGAAAGTCTCAAGTCAAGTCCTAAGTCCTGCATTTTGAGTTTCGAGTCCTTTCAAGTCCTTTTAACCACAGACTAATATATTAACACAGATTGTGTATGCTTTTCAAACGCTGTATTTATTTATTAAAACAAGTGCATTTTAAATGGCAGGAAAGAAAATTGTGCTGACATTGCACTTTATAATAGCACTATTAACCAGTCATTTTAAACATTAACTCATTCCTTTACAGAACAAACACATTGAAAAATAAAGTGCAAATGTACTTATTTGTACAAAAGTGTTAACATTGAAAAAACATGACATATACGTGAACATAACAAAAAAGTTGTACTTTTTATATGTCAGGGCCCTATGCTGCATTGCATTTGCAAAAGACCAAATTAGCCAAGAGTCTGTCAGTCATTTGTGCACGATGGGGGCGTAGTATGATGCCACCATGGCTGAAAACTCGCTCCACTGGAGCACTGGAGGCAGGCACTGCCAAGACTCTCATGGCCACTCGGAACAGTGAAGGAAGAGTCTTCATGTTCAATGCCCAGAACAAAAGGGGGGAGAGAGTTTTTTTGGGTTGGTGCACTACTTGTAAGTGTATCTTGTGTTTTTTATGTTGATTTAATTAAAAAAAGACAAAATATATATATATATTTCTTATGCGGCCCGATACCAATCGATCCACGGACCAGTAGCGGGCCGCGGCCCGGTGGTTGGGGACCACTGAGGTAAACAACCAACAGTATGTCAGAAAGCTAGCTAAAACGGTACACTTATTCATAATATAGTATACATTTTAACTGACCTTTATTTGACTATTTTTGTCTTTTTTTAGGTGGCTAAAATACGCGGTGCTGCTGACCGCCGTCTAACGTTACGTGTGATATATTGACTAACGTAACCCTGCTTAAAAAAAAATCACTGAACAAAAAGTATGAATAAGGTAGTGAACTGCAACAGATTCCCGTGTTTGCAATAACGTTATAACGTTAGCAGTGAGTTTACAGCCTCACTGATTTAACTACACAGCAAATAAAAGTCACGTTACTTAGCCAATAAACGTTATCTTACATTCAAAACTTACCGTTCTTTGTGCAACTTCAAATGCCGGACGAAGTTGGAAGTTGTTGCCTCTCCATCAGTCATTTTGGAACCGCATGTGTTGCATACTGCAAACCGTTTTGTGTTGACCACCTCGTAATTTTTATACCCAAACAAAATTATTTTAGGTATCATTTTTTGTTCACTGGCGTGTGGTTTGGACATGTCTTCTTCGTTGGTTGTCCTGCAATTTGATTGGATGAATGCTGTGTGATGAAAACAAAGTAGATGTAATTTGATTGGCTGTTGTACTGAGAGCACACCAGCTGACACACGCAACGCTGATAGACAAGTACACAATGAAAAACACGGCGCGCTCCCGAATAACTTTTTCATCTTTGGGTTTTGGGGAAAGTAGCAAGTCATGTCAAGTCATGTCAATTCAAAAGGCTCAAGTCCAAGTGAAGTCACAAGTCATTGATGTTAAAGTCTAAGTCGAGTTGCAAGTCTTTTTACATTTTGTCAAGTCCAGTCTAAAGTCATCAAATTCATGACTCGAGTCTTGACTCGAGTCCAAGTCATGTGACTCGAGTCCACACCTCTGGTAATTATAGTCTGCAAATGATGTGTTGTTGTTGAGTGTCGGTGCTGTCTAGAGCTGGGCAGAGTAACCGTGTAATACTCCTCCATATCAGTAGGTGGCAGCAGGTAGCTAATTGCTTTGTAGATGTCGAGAACGACGATGATGGTTTGCAGGTAAACCAAAAATATAAAATAGGCGAGTGCCCCTAAGAAAAGGCATTGAAGCTTAGGGAAGGCTATGCAAAACTAAACTAAAATTGAACTGGCTGCAAAGTAAACAAAAACAGAATGCTGGACTACAGCAAAGACTTACGGTGGGTGGAGCAGACGGCGTCCACAAAGTACATCCGTACATGACATGACAATCAACACCAAAATAGGAGCGCCATACAAGAACTAAAAGACTACACACAGGAAAACACCAAAAAATGTTTTACACAAAAACAAAATAAAATCACACTAAAAACATTGAAGATACAGTGGAGGATGTTTTTATTTGATCCCCTGCTGATTGTGTGTTTTTAATAATAGAACATGCATTTTAAAAATCACACAGACATAAGAAAGTAAATAAAAGTTATGAATCAGTTTGTAGTAGGGTTGTCCCGATACCAAAATGTACATCAATACCATTCAGCTACGAAAACATTTCAATTTGGGCTTTATTTGAACAGAAAATCTTACAATGCAATACAAATATGTTTCTTATTGCACTCATTTTAGAAGGTTAAAATATAAATTAAAGGCCATTAAACACATTGGGCTTTTCTTATTGCACTCAAAGAACAATTTAAAATTTCCCATAATCAAGAGTAAAATTAGAAGCTCTATTAACATAATATTAAGTTATTTATGATTCATGGTTGCCAATCCTGGTCTGTGCTTTAAGCAAAAATACAATTATTAGTCGGCACTAAAAACAAAACTGTGGATAAATGTGGTTAATTTATGAAAGTAGTGTGTGTATTTGTGAGAATGTCAACGTGTTGTCTGACTGACGTCAGTGAGTGAGTGGGCGAGTAAAGAGAGGGAGCATGTGCACTGCGCAGTAGAGTGACGAACGTGTCCTGCAAAACTAATAATAAAGCAACCAGGTTGTCACAAATCGGCAGCCTCGAGTTCTGACCGGAAAGACCCATTGTAAAGTGAAGGGTGTTACCTCCGAGGAAAGCATTGACCCTGAAGGGAACGTCTGCCCTGTGCTCCTCGACTACAGTCTGCACCAGAGCAGAACAGCAGGACAGACGTACAACCCTAGTTTGTAGTATAGTATTTGATTTGTAGTACAGCAAAATATGACTTTTATGTATTATTTTAAGCTGTCTCTTTCTGTTGTTTGAAATGTTGTGCAGACGCTTTGGCCAAAGTTCACTAAACACTCCGCACGCCTGCTGTGTTTTGTGCCCAGGTGCTACAGCCAGACTTCCGGATGAACTACTGTCGCCTATGGCAGGCTCTTATTCGTCGAGACATGACTGGTGTGGAGCGTTACAGTCGCAAACTGGGAGCTGGAGATCTCTATCCTCTGTTTGCTTGTATCCTCACTGCCCGTTCCTGGACCGCCGTCAATTCCGGCATCAGCTCTGTGCCCGTCACATCGTCTGAGGTAGGAGTTGCGTGGGTCCCTAGGGACAAATCGGCATGCAGTGAATCTGGAAAGTATTCACAGCGCTTCACTTTTTTTTTGGATGGGAAGTGTTGTTTTTTATCCAAGATGTCTCTGTACATTGCTGCATTCATCTTTCCCTCTATCCAACTTTGAATCATCCAAAAATAGTCAATATTTCCAAACTTCCCAAGCTTAACTTCCTGTGGTAAATTCCCAGAAAGTTTCCGGAAATTTGGACGGTGTCCAACTTTGAATCATCAAAAAATGGTCAATATTTCCAAACTTCCCGATCTTAACTTCCCGTGGTAAATTTCCGGAAAGTTTCCGGAAATTTGGACAGTGTCCAACTTTGAATCATCAAAAAATGGTCAATATTTCCAAACTTCCCGAGCTTGACTTCCCGTGGTAAATTTCTGGAAAGTTTCCGGAAATTTGGACGGTGTCCAACTTCGAATAATCAAAAAATGGTCTATATTTCTAAACTTCCCAAGCTTAACCTCCCGTGGTAAACTTCCGGAAAGTTTCCGGAAATTTGGACGGTGGTCAACTTCGAATAATCAAAAAATGGTCAATATTTCCAAACTTCCCGAGGTAAATTTCTGGAAATTTGGACAGTGGTCAACTTCGAATAATCAAAAAATGGTCAATATTTCCAAACTTCCAGTGGTAAATTTCTGGAAATTTGGACAGTGGTCAACTTTGAATAATCAAAAAATGGTCAATATTTCCAAACTTCCCGAGGTAAATTTCTGGAAAGTTTCCGGAAATTTGGACGGTGTCCAACTTTGAATAATCAAAAAATGGTCAATATTTCCAGACTTCCCGAGCTTGACTTCCCGTGGTAAATTTCCGGAAAGTTTCCGGAAATTTGGACAGTGTCCAACTTTGAATCATCAAAAAATGGTCAATATTTCCATACTTCCTGAGCTTAACTTCCTGTGGTAAATTTCCGGAAATTTGGACGGTGTCCAACTTTGAATCATCAAAAAATGGTCAATATTTCCAAACTTCCCAAGCTTAACTTCCTGTGGTAAATTTCCGGAAAGTTTCCGGAAATGTGGACAGTGTCCAACTTTGAATCATCAAAAAATGGTCAATATTTCCAAACTTCCCAAGCTTAACTTCCTGTGGTAAATTTCCAGAAAGTTTCCAGAAATTTGGACGGTGGTCAACTTTGAATCATCAAAAAATGGTCAATATTTCCAAACTTCCTGAGCTTAACTTCCTGTGATAAATTTCCGGAAATTTGGACGGTGTCCAACTTTGAATCATCAAAAAATGGTCAATATTTCCAAACTTCCCGAGCTTGACGTCCCGTGGGAAATTTCTGGAAATTTGGACGGTGGTCAACTTTGAATAATCAAAAAATGGTCAATATTTCCAAACTTCCCAAGGTAAATTTCTGGAAAGTTTCCGGAAATTTGGACAATGTCCAACTTTGAATAATCAAAAAATGGTCAATATTTCCAAACTTCCCGAGCTTAACTTCCCGTGGTAAATTTCCGGAAATTTGGACGGTGGTCAACTTCGAATAACCAAAAAATGGTCAATATTTCCAAACTTCCTGAGCTTGACGTCCCGTGGGAAATTTCTGGAAATTTGGACAGTGGTCAACTTCGAATAATCAAAAAATGGTCAATATTTCCAAACTTCCCGAGCTTGACGTCCCGTGGGAAATTTCTGGAAATTTGGACGGTGGTCAACTTCGAATAATCAAAAAATGGTCAATATTTCCAAACTTCCTGAGCTTAACTTCCCGTGGGAAATTTCTGGAAATTTGGATGGTGGTCAACTTTGAATAATCAAAAAATGGTCAATATTTCCAAACTTCCCAAGGTAAATTTCTGGAAAGTTTCCGGAAATTTGGACGGTGTCCAACTTTGAATAATCAAAAAATGGTCAATATTTCCAAACTTCCCGAGGTAAATTTCTGGAAAGTTTCCGGAAATTTGGACGGTGTCCAACTTTGAATAATCAAAAAATGGTCAATATTTCCAAACTTCCCAAGCTTAACTTCCTGTGGTAAATTTCTAGAAATTTGGACGGTGGTCAACTTTGAATCATCCAAAAATGGTCAATATTTCCAAACTTCCCGAGCTTAACCTCCCGTGGTAAATTTCCGGAAAGTTTCCGGAAATTTGGACAGTGTCCAACTTTGAATAATCAAAAAATGGTCAATATTTCCAAACTTCCCGAGCTTGACTTCCCGTGGTAAATTTCTGGAAAGTTTCCGGAAATTTGGACGGTGTCCAACTTCGAATAATCAAAAAATGGTCAATATTTCCAAACTTCCCGAGCTTAACCTCCGGAAAGTTTCCGGAAATTTGGACGGTGTCCAACTTTGAATAATCAAAAAATGGTCAATATTTCCAAACTTCCCGAGCTTGACTTCCCGTGGTAAATTTCCGGAAAGTTTCTGGAAATTTGGACAGTGTCCAACTTTGAATAATCAAAAAATGGTCAATATTTCCAAACTTCCCGAGCTTGACTTCCCGTGGTAAATTTCTGGAAAGTTTCCGGAAATTTGGACGGTGTCCAACTTCGAATAATCAAAAAATGGTCAATATTTCCAAACTTCCCAAGCTTAACCTCCGGAAAGTTTCCGGAAATTTGGACGGTGTCCAACTTTGAATAATCAAAAAATGGTCAATATTTCCAAACTTCCCGAGCTTGACATCCCGTGGTAAATTTCTGGAAATTTGGACGGTGGTCAACTTTGAATAATCAAAAAATGGTCAATATTTCCAAACTTCCCAAGCTTAACTTCCCGTGGTAAATTTCCGGAAAGTTTCCGAAAATTTGGACAGTGTCCAACTTTGAATAATCAAAAAATGGTCAATATTTCCAAACTTCCCGAGCTTAACTTCCCGTGGTAAATTTCCGGAAATTTGGACGGTGTCCAACTTTAAATAATCAAAAAAATTTCAATATTTCCAAACTTCCGTGGTAAATTTCCGGAAATTTACCGGAAAGTTTCCACCCCTTTGCAACCCTAATTGTAATGGCCATGAACTGTATGTTTTGATTTCAATATGCACCAAAGTGTCTGCTAGAAAGTTTATAATAAGATAACCTGAGTAGTCAGTGTCATTGACGCACCAGAAGGAACATAGAAAACATCACCACTCAATGTCTCTCTTTGCAGGATGTTGAGATTCGGACCAACGCCGCCTTGTACCTGCCTCAGATCAGCCACCTGCTGAACCGACTTCCTCGACAGATGTTGCTGCTGTTGAAGACCAACGACCTGCTGAGGGGGATAGAGACCACCTTGCACACCCGAGCATCCTCGTCCTCTTTCATCAACATGTCACGCTGCTGCATACGAGCCCTGGCCAGGTAGCACACCTTGACTTACCCTATTTTACTTCATTCTTTTATTCCACATAAAGACACTTACATTTAGTGCACCATATTACTAACTTTTAACACTTAATTTGACTCATTTTCATTGCTAGTTTCTATGTAACTGTTTTTATTTTATTTTAGTTTCTTTTTTGTTGCAGAAAATGTTGGGGTTTTTTAGACTTAGACCAACTTTAATGATCCACAAGTGACATTGTTCCACACAGTAGCTCAGTTACAAAGGATGGAAAGGACAATGCAGGTATAAAATAGACAAAACATGTACCGTAGTAGCAATATAAAATACAAACCCCGTTTCCATGTGAGTTGGGAAATTGTGTTAGATGTAAATATAAACGGAATACAATGATTTGCAAATCATTTTCAAGCCATATTCAGTTGAATATGCTACAAAGACAACATATTTGATGTTCAAACTCATAAACTTTATTTTTTTTTGTGCAAATAATCATTAACTTTAGAATTTGATGCCGGCAACACGTGACAAAGAAGTTGGGAAAGGTGGCAATAAATACTGATAAAGTTGAGGAATGCTCATCAAACACTTATTTGGAACATCCCACAGGTGTGCAGGCTAATTGGGAACAGGTGGGTGCCATGATTGGGTATAAAAGTAGATTCCATGAAATGCTCAGTCATTCACAAACAAGGATGTGGCGAGGGTCACCACTTTGTCAACAAATGCGTGAGCAAATTGTTGAACAGTTTAAGAAAAACCTTTCTCAAGCAGCTATTGCAAGGAATTTAGGGATTTCACCATCTACGCTCCGTAATATCATCAAAGGGTTCAGAGAATCTGGAGAAATCACTGCACGTAAGCAGCTAAGCCCGTGACCTTCCATCCCTCAGGCTGTACTGCGTCAACAAGCGACATCAGTTTGTAAAGGATATCACCACATGGGCTCAGGAACACTTCAGAAACCCACTGTCAGTAACTACAGTTGGTCGCTACATCTGTAAGTGCAAGTTAAAACTCTCCTATGCAAGGCGAAAACCGTTTATCAACAACACCCAGAAACGCCGTCGGCTTTGCTGGGCCTGAGCTCATCTAAGATGGACTGATACAAAGTGGAAAAGTGTTCTGTGGTCTGACGAGTCCACATTTCAAATTGTTTTTGGAAACTGTGGACGTCGTGTCCTCCGGACCAAAGAGGAAAAGAACCATCCGGATTGTTCTAGGCGCAAAGTGTAAAAGGCAGCATGTGTGATGGTATGGGGGTGTATTAGTGGCCAAGACATGGGTAACTTACACATCTGTGAAGGCACCATTAATGCTGAAAGGTACATACAGCTTTTGGAGCAACATATGTTGCCATCCAAGCAACGTTACCATGGACGCCCCTGCTTATTTCAGCAAGACAATGCCAAGCCACGTGTTACATCAACGTGGCTTCATAGTAAAAGAGTGCGGGTACTAGACTGGCCTGCCTGTAGTCCAGACCTGTCTCCCATTGAAAATGTGAAGCCTAAAATAGCAGAAGGGAGACCCCCGGACTGTTGAACAACTTAAGCTGTACATCAAGCAAGAATGGGAAAGAATTCCACCTGAGAAGCTTCAAAAATGTGTCTCCTCAGTTCCCAAACCTTTACTGAGTGTTGTTAAAAGGAAAGGCCATGTAACACAGTGGTGAACATGCCCTTTCCCAACTACTTTGTCACGTGTTGCAGCCATGAAATTATAAGTTAATGATTATTTGCAAAAAAAAAAAGAAAGTTTATGAGTTTGAACATCAAATATGTTGTCTTTGTAGCATATTCAACTGAATATGGCTTGAAAAGGATTTGCAAATCATTGTATTCCGTTTATATTTACATCTAACACAATTTCCCAACTCATATGGAAACGGGGTTTGTATAACATATATGTAATATTTACATAATATATATACAGTATATGATAATACACTGTATATATATTATATGTTTACCGTATTTTCCGCACCATAAGCCGCCCTGGGTTATAAGCCGCGCCTTCAATGAACGGCATATTTCAAAACTTTGTCCACCTATAAGCCGCCCCGTGTTATAAGCCGCATCTAACTGCGCTAAAGGGAATGTCAAAAAAACAGTCAGATAGGTCAGTCAAACTTTAATAATATATTAAAAACCAGCGTGATGTGGGCGCGCATGGAGTCGTATATCAACATGGACGGAGCTGCGTGAAAAAAGCCACCCGGCCTCTTCGCGTAAACTTACCTTAACCACTCGCTCATCTTTTCTTCATCCATCCATCCCTTCGAGTTAGCTTTTATGATGACGCCGGCTGGAAAGGTCTCTTTTGGCAAGGTCTTCCTTTTGAATATCACCATGGGTGGAAGTTTCTGGCCATTAGCATGGCAAGCTAGAACCACAGTGAAGGATGACTTCTCATTCCCTGTGGTGCGAATATTCACCGTACGTGCTCCCGTTGTATCCACAGTGCGGTTCACAGGAATATCAAAAGTCAGTGGAACCTCGTCCATGTTGATAATGTTCTCTGGCCGGATCTTTTTTTCAGCTATCTTGTTTTTACAATATGCACGGAAAGTAGCCAGCTTTTCTTGAAAGTCTTTAGGCAGTTGCTGTGAAATAGTAATCCGTGTGCGGATGGAGAGATTGCGTCTTTTCATGAACCGGATCCCTGTCGCTTAGTAGGAGCCATTTTGTGGTCTTTACAGATGTAAACACACAAAGGAAATGAAACGTAATATCCGCGCGCTTTTTCTTCTTCTACGCGGGCGGGTGGTTGCTTACAGTAGAAGAAGAAGCGCTTCCTGTTCTATGGGGGCGGGTGCTTACCTTGGCGGTTGCTTGCGTAGAAGAAGAAGCACTTCCTCTTCTACGGGGAAAAAAGATGGCGGCTGTTT